>NW_015169254.1:123027-143379 GCF_001447785.1 Gekko japonicus | reverse complement strand
GTGGCTCTATTTTTTTTCTTGTTTCTATGCTAAGGTCCCACAGAGAGGAAGACAGGAGAGACAGACACCAGCCTTTAGACCCTGTGGAAATCAGTTGTTCTTTCAACTCAGCCGAAGAAGAAGCCGAGCTTGTGTTTATAAGCCTGGAGGCAGCTAGGGAAATAAATAATTCCTTTAACGCAGACCCTTTAGGCAGATGGCCTTGGGGGGGTTGAAAAGTAGACATTTCCATCGAAATTTTAAGAAAACCATTTCCCTGCAGAGAACTGAAAGATTCCAGCTACTTCCCACCCAGCAAGCACTGAAGCCAATTGTGGCAGTTCTGTTGACCACTGAGTACCAGTCAACAGCTTGAGATTTTGGACACATTTACACCACCAACTTAAAACTAATTTAATAATCATTCCTTCAACCCCATGGAACGTGGGAAATGCTAATTCTGCTAGTGGGGTCGGGATCTCTAACCAGAAGTGGACTGGCCATTTAACTTATAGGGAAATTTCCCAGTGGGCCACTGTCGTAGAGAGCCCCTGGAGGCCAGGTGTAGGCACAGCCAAGCCCCTATAACTTTGGCTGAACCTCACAGGCCACGTGGTTCAGATCTAGGGCTGCCATGCCTGTGGTGAGGGCTGGGGATCTCCTACCCCCTGCTCTCATTGCCCACCACTGCAGAGAGTTACAGCAGGACGGGGGGAAATGCGACATCACATCACTTCTGGTACTCAATCAGAAGAGACACAGGGTAGCTCTAGGAATACCTGGAAAACCATAGGGTTTGTAGTGATTCCTAGAGCTACCTATGCCACATTCTTTTCTCTTTTTTAAACAGGAAGTGACATGATGTTGCAGCCTGTGCCGCACCCCTCCAGCAAGCAACCCTCCCTATTCAAACCAATGTTTGGTGCCAGAGAGCCAGTTTGGCGTGGTAGTTAGGAGTGCGGATTCTAATCTGGGAGAACCGGGTTTGATTCCCCACTTCTCCACATGCAGCTGCTGGTGTGAGCTTGGGTCAGTTACAAGTTATTTCAGAGCTGTTCTCTCACGAGCAGTCCTCGAAAGAGCTCTCTCAGTCCCACCTACCTTACATGGTGTCTGTTGTGGGGAGGGAAGGGGAAGGGAAAGGAGGTTGTAAACTGCTCTGAGACTCCTTCAGGTAGTGAAGGATGGGGTACTCTTTTTCTCTTGTCACTGGCAATGGTAATCAGTGTCAGCTCAGGAGCAGTGCTTGAACTGCTGGGCCACTGCTGCTCCAGTTTGTACACCACAAGGGCTACTCCCTTAGCTTTTTACAGGGCCATTTTCACTTCCTGGTCCACTTCTGTCTCTATTTCTCAGTGACCATTCCTCACTGGACTACAATTCCCAGGATGCTTTTGGGAGAAACCATGACAGTTAAACTCTTATAAAACAGAAAGTACATTTTCAGAGTAGACCTTTAAAGCTGAGAATAGACATGCAGACTGGAGAAAAGGCAAAAGTTAGACATATTCTTTAGTTTGGCATACAAACACTGGGAACTGAAATGCCTGGTAGGCATTTCATGGCTTGCGAGATAACCACTAGAAAAGTTTATGCACACTTTGGCTTGAAGCAAGTGCTCCTCGGAGTTCAAATGTTAACAAAGTTATAGTTCATTACAGGGCTTTTTTTATAGAAAAAGCCCAGCCGGAACTCATTAGCATAATAGGCCACACCCAACAGCAGAAACCTATTAGCATATTAGGCCACACCCGACAGCAGAAACTCATTAGCCTATTAGGCCACACCCCCAACAGCACAGCTCATTAGCATGTTAGGCCACACCCCCACATTACCAGAACTGTGGTCATCCAGCCACGCCCACCTTTTGCTTCTTATTCTGTTTACCTTGTTTGTTGTCAAAACCCAGGGCTTTTTTTGTAGCAGGAACCCTTTGCATGTTAGGCCACACACCCCTAATGTAGCCAATCCTAATGAGTTTCTGCTGTTGGGTGGGGCCTACTATGCTAATGAGTTCCTGCTGGGCGTGGCCAACTCGGGAGCCAGCCGGAACTCCGTTCCTGTGCGTTCCTGCCCAAAAATAGCCCTGGTTCATTATAGTTTAGGAGATTTTCGAATTTCAAAATCCGTCTTGAAATTCTATCGTTAATACATGACACGCTAAAGTCTCAAAGCTTCCCCCCCCCCCAAATTATTATTTCGTTAAAGCATCCCTATGCCCAGGTTTCTATAAGCAACTTGTTAACTGTCGGACCAAGACATCTTAAAAGTGAAAACCTGTCTCTGTGAGATGTGAGCATATCTGTATGTATCACAGAAGGTCAGAACTTTGGGGCACTGCTGTAGTATATCTTGAAGTGATGCTTGGTACCAGACTATAAATGAAGGGAGTAACTGATAAAGGCCATCTTGATTGCTTCCTGGGGACCGCTATGGAATTCTCACCACAGTCTGGGCAAGACTGACATTGGTGACTGACTGGCATCTGTAAAAAGAGCTCCAGGCTGCTGTGCCCTGCCGCTGCTCAGGTTTTTGAATACTGCTGTACATAAGCCCAATTCCCCGTCTGACCTCTAGATCATGCTGGCAGGCTTGACAGCAACCGCAGCCTCCGTCCCCGGTCCTCAGCCTGTTCATTAAGAGGGCAGCAGTCTAACCTCCCTGTCATCAGCTATATCATCTTGTTCTGAATCTCCAGAACTGTCAGGCGGTCTGATTGGTATCGGGAATGTGTGTCTCCCTCCTGTTGTACAGGAACTAGTCTGGGTGACCCTAACATCGCGACGCTGTTTCTCTCCACAGAGTCCATTCAAAGGCCAGCGGTAAGGTTAATACAACCTGCTGGGAGAGAAAGCTGAGCTGCTGCCAAGGGGACGGATGCCGAACAAGGAATAGGCAGGCGTTCTCACAGCTGTCCAGCGCAATTGCCACAGGAAATAAAGACATCCATCAAATGCAAGAAGGTTTCCGCGCCTGATGAGAAAGAACACATCCTGCACCCAGCAAGAGTTGAGCTAAAATGTAAGGCGGAGGGACCCTCTTTTCAGTGATTTTCAAAGGAAGAAGAAGAGAAGAAGAGATTGGATTTATACCCCGCCCTTCACTTGGAGTCTCAGAGCGGCTTACAAACTCCTTTCCCTTCCCCTCCCCACAACAGACACCCTGTGAGGTGGGTGGGGCTGAGAGAGCTCTGACACAAACTGCTCTTTCAGGAACAGCTGTGCCAGAGCTTGGGACTGACCCAAGGTCACATCAGCAGGTGCAAGTGGAGGAGTGGGGGATCAAACCCGGTTCTCCCAGATTAGAGTCCGCACACTTAACCACTACACCAAACTGGCTCTCATCAGGAGGGGTTGGATTTGTTGGTTTTTTTCTCTGCAGGAGCATTATAGAAACCAGGTTCTCCCTTGTCATAGGTCTGGGCAGCAGCTCATACCTGAGCAAATCGCTGGAGTAACATCCCTTACTCTTATATTGGAATAAAACAGGGATCCTCCAACAATACCTTAAAGGCTCACAAAACCCAGCATAATCCTTTATGGGTCATCATGGCTCACTTTTTAGATGCATAAAACACACTGCAAGGGGGTTTAAGCCATGCTGCTTTTGTGAGCTGAAACAGCCCAAAGATCCTACATGTGCCCCGTTGACCTGATGGGGCCATTTCAGGTCAGGAAAATGAGGATAAGTCAGACGTTGAATCTCTTTTCCCCATGTGCCATGATCCTGGTCTGAATCAGGGCCCCACGCACCTGAAAAATAGGTTGGGGAGGGGGAAATGCCAGGGAAATGTCAATATGGAACTGTCAGGACCCACCTGGTTTGGCCCTATTGCCTAATCTTGAATGAGCAGCGACTGCAGGCTAGACTCTGCCTCCTTAACCCTAAGAAGGCCATGATAACTGTTAGCTAAGGCAACCGCTAGGGACTTGCTATGTAACTGACCACCTATCCACCCTTTAAAAAAAACAACAGTCAGGTTAGCTGATTGGCACAAGAGATGACTGATTGTGCTGCTGCTGGCCAGATTGGCCCAGGGATCCTGGAGGTTTCCTGCCTTCCTCCGGGCTTATTGAAGGGGGCACTAGGGGCTGTGAATTTCCTGCATTGTGGACTGGATGACCCTTGGGTTCCCTTCCCGCTCTATGTTTAAAGATCCAAGCTAAGCCCCCATGGCAACACTTTGACCCACCCAGCGGCAGCGTGGGCCCAGGAGGTGATATGTGCACCTTGTTTGGGGGAGCAAAACACCTCAAACTGGCACCACCTCCCGGTCTAGTTTTGGTTACAGATGCCCACAGCCGTGGCCTGACCTCAACACACACCAAATTCTTGACTCACCTTGTATGAATTACAGGAACCACTTCTTTTTAGGACTAGTTTCAGGTGGTACCCATGTTAGTCTATAGTACCAGAACAAAATTCAAACCCAGTAGTACCTCAGAGGCCCTGAACTAGATAGCCCAGGCTAGCTCAATGTCTTTGGATCTCGGAAGCTACGCAGCATTGGCCTTGATCAGTATGTGGAGGAAACTCAAAGATTCAAATAATAATGTATTGATCACTGATGGGATTTTCCAGAAATAAGCTAACAAATTGTTAACCACTAAGCAGATTGTAGAAACCGGTGTTTTATATCTAATTTAATTGACAGAACAGGAATTTCCTAATGAACAGGTGTTTTAGCACCAAGAAGGCATCAGTACACTTTTAAGATGGTACCATTCATCACAATAACGAGCTGTCATAGTGATCTATGTTCAAGTTCTCTACTTCAAAAAGAACTATAAGTTCGAAAGTTCATAATGGTTTAATTTTAAATAAGGAAAAATCAAACTAAGCTTCTCTTTCAGTTTAAAATGCTTTGGCATATAACTATTGAACCATTGGTATCTATAAGAAATATAAATATATCTGCCTTTTAGCAGCATATTATTTTTAAGGCAAAAAAGGACTGTTTGCTTGCTTAGAGAAATAATTATACACTCAGTAAGCTGAAGTGGTGAAATGCTCAGTGAAAAGGAATGTGGTCATCTCAGAGGCAGCCAAGGACCAAAGCTATTAATCATGGATTCTGTCATTAATTAAGAGGCCAATTAAGAATGCAGAACTTAGGTTATATGAGAAGGACCCCAACTGGCCAAGGTAAAATAGCATATTTTACAAAAAAGAAAGTTTAATTTAGATTAAAAATCTTTATAAAACTCAGCAAAAATCTTCTGATTAAAATGAAGAATAATAGGTGAATTCAAGGTATCTACAGAAGTTTTATGTTACAGGCCACTTTGGAACATTTGAAAGAGCATGCATAGAGTTTAATTCTTTGGAATGTCATTGTAATGATATGCGTTTCCATTTTCTTCATATTTTATATACCCTTGGTGGAAATAAGCTTATAGAATTGCTGTTAAGAGTGTTTTCATACACATATATGCATGCAATAATGTGGAGAAACTATTTTTGTAATGGGAATAGCTAGATTTTATACTGAGAATGAACTCAGCCTGAAAGTTCATTCAAAGGAGAAGCAAGTCTAGGAGAAAAGCAAAGAAGATGCATTAATCATTTTTAATGAGATGAGCACCTGCATTGTAAGGCTGAAGCGCAGCCAGGTCAAATGTTGAAAAATGATTGTTAAAACAAAGAAATCCAAACTAAGCATGTGCAAATTATGTCAACAATGATGTAAAATTGGGAGGAGCAAGAAAAGCATATAAGCCGGATCCCTGCTGTTATTCACTGGACATCTGAGCTGAATTTTTGGCTGTATAGTGTCCCTTATTCGAATAAAACTTTTTTTCTACCCTTTACTGCTTGGATAGTCTCTCTCACTGTGTGGTGCATTGGCTAGCCACACAAGTCAAAGAACCTCAGGATGGGAGACCATTGAGCAATACCAGGGTCACTATGCGTATTTGCCTTTGAAAATATTGTTGTTAATAATGAGATGCTCTGGGGTTTCTTTCCAACAGTTAAATTTAAGACTTAAAAGTTACATTAGCATGTCTGACTAAGTTCATAAAATTGTTAGCGTTTTAAGGGATGGCTTTGTACTTAAGCTAATTTGATGATCTCCTCTCTTGGGCTTTTAGTTAGTAGTGGGTATCTTTTCTTTCTCCTTAATTGTAGTTCCCCTCCCCTATTTTCGTTGTAGCTTGTAGTCCTTATATAAAATGCAATTAAAAAATCCCCTTCGGGGGGCCAAAAAAAGAGAGAAATCTATAGGACCATGGTATTGTCGCAGATATTGTACTGTACGAAGCCTCAATTTGGGGGGCCGGATATCTGCAACCTTAGGAAGCAATTCAGAAGAAGTTTATTTGTATGCTATTAGTAGTCTCTAACTCAGTACCAGCAGCCATAGCTAGATCTAAACTGGCTCTGCTCATGAAGCTATTATCAGTTATTGGCTGAAAATTTGGTTTGGTTTAAGTCCAAGTCTTTTAACCACGCCTTACAAGGAAGGGAAAAGTAATCCCTGGCAAATACATTGAATTTGGTAGCCAAACTTGGTTTCTCAGAAGAATTTTTAAGGAGGCTTGACTTTATAACAGCAAAGGTAAAGGTAAAGGTTCCCTTGCTCGAAAGCCAGTCGAATCCGACTCTAGGGTTGCGGTGCTCATCTCCGTTTCAAAGCCGAAGAGCCAGCGCTGTCCGAAGACGTTTCCGTGGTCATGTGGCCGGCATGACTAAACACCAAGGCGCACGGAACGCTGTTACCTTCCCACCGAAGTGGTACCTATTTATCTACTTGCAATGTCTTGCTTTCCAACTGCTAGGTTGGCAGGAGCTGGAACTAGAGACGGGAGCTCACTCCGTCATGCAGCACCTGGGTCTCGAACTGCTGAACTACCGACCTTCCATAGCCTGCAGTTCAGCGTCTTAACCACTTGAGCCACCGCAGCAAAGCAATTAATAAAACAAAGACTGATAGATATAAGTGCTCAGATAGACGCTGCACTGTTGAGTACCTTGAAAACCGATCCCCTTTACAAGCAGCTTGCACCTTCCCCTCTAACCCTTCCATCTTATTTTACCGATTTATCAAAATCAGAGCGTAGGAAAGCATTAACCAAAGCACAGTTGGATACTTTACAACTGGCAATATTGAGAGGTTGTTATAATGGGATCCTTCGCTGGATGTTTTCACGCGGAGGCTGGATGACCATCTTTCAGGTATGTTGTAGGGTTATCTTTCGGCTATGCTCCTGCAGAGTGCAGGGGGTTAGACTAGATGACCTGCAAGATCCCTTCCAACTCTTACATTCTATGATTCTATGAAAGAATGTGTCTGCACTTGCGACCAGCAATCTAATGAGGATCTAGGCCATGAGGCCCTCTACTGTCCACGATTTGCATTAGAATGCAAAAGATATCCCGGGAATATTTTAATACAATATCCAGGAAGACCGGACAATGACAGACTAATTCTAGTGCTTGCTGACAAAAGTAAATGGGTGACGCTGCAAATGGCAAAGTATGTTGCACAGGTGATAAAGAGCTTGTCAAAAATAACCACTGTTAATGCAGCCAATGGATAAATCCTTGCATTATGTTGCCTGGCTGACTGAATTCATGAATTCTTGTTTTTAACTTAGATTGTCATTGTTGTCATGATTTTAAAACTGTTTATGGATCTGTAATGGATATTAAGAGCTTAACTGCTATTACTATATTATGGTTTTGATGTTGTTTTTGGCATTTCAGTGCCAAATGCAATAAGGTTTATGACTGACTGGTTTGTCACACTTCTATATCCCACCTTGGCTTCAGGGAACTCAAGACAGTGGACATGGAATTCCCCGGCAGTTTCCCATCCAAGCACTGACCAGACCCCAAGCATTCTTATCTTCAACAAAAGTCCCACGTAATGTACTTCAGAGTATGCCTGGCCCTACTGAAGACTCTGATTTCAGAGCATGTCCCTGGCAGTGTTCCCTCTGAGCTGAGTTAGTGTGCTTTAGCTCACAGTTTTTTAGCCTCCGGCTCACTCATTTTTGTCTTCGCTCAGGAAGGATGGCTCCAGAGCAAACTAATTTATGCAGCAGGCAAACTGCTCGCTCACTATTTTAATGCCAGTAGCTCACAAAGTAGAATTTTTGTTCACAAGACTCCACAGCTTAGAGGGAGCATTGGTCCCTGGCATCACCAGAATGTCACCTCAACATTAGCTTTCAAGAGCACGGGAGAGTCCTATAATATCTTAATGAGAACAAAAAGGGGAAAGTGCCTCCAAACATGCCCAGAGCATCCTTTCACTTTCCTCGGAACAATCACAGTCTGTCTCTGCATAGTACCAGAATTTGGGTTAGATCCAAATGATATATCCAATTATATTGGCCTCCCCTGCTCAAACTTGCCTGTGCTTGGCATTATGGCATTCCTATGTCCCTAATGTTGATTCAGCCCACTTGTTCAAATTATTGCCCCCAGCACTTGTACAGTGTGCACTTCAGGCATATGAAATTATCTGGGTCACCATCATGTTTTAAAGGTTTTAGTATTTAAATTGGCATTAGATTTTATATTATTTATCTATTATTTAATGTATGGTTGTAACACACCTTGAGCCTGCTTGCAGGGGAGGGCAGGATAGAAATTGCATAACATAAATAAATTAAAAAATCCACACACCCACACGCAACCTTGCCCAAACAGAAGTGCTAAAATTCCTCCTTGTGGTACATGACAGTGATTGTACCTCTATTATCTTTTTCGCACGCACAGGACATAAGAACATAAAAAGAGCCCTGCTGGATCAGACCAGTAGTCCATCTAGTCCAGCATCCTGTCTCACACAGTGGCCAACCCAGTTCCTTTGGACGGCCAACAACAGGGCATAGAGGCTTTCTCCTGATGTTGCCTCCCGGCTCTGGTGTTCAGGGGTTGATTGCCTCTGAATGCGGAGGTGCCCTTTATCCAACATGGCTAGTAGCCACTGATAGACCTATCTTCTATGAACCTGTCTAATCCCCTTTTAAAGCTGTCTGTATCTGTGGCCATTCTCTGGCAGTGAATTTCATATTTTAATCAATCACAGTGTAAAGAGGTATTTCTTTTTGTCCATCCTGGCACAAGGTGTTTCTTTTGGTACCCGTTACAAAACAAGCAGACTAAAATCATACAAACTATCCTTTGCACATTCCATCACTCCACAGGCACAATTTGTTTTTTTGGAAAAAACTGATATTGAAGCACTACATGTTGCTGCAGCCCTTGAACAGTTGCTCACACAAGCCGAATAGTATTTGATATATTTTCCTTTCCACTCACGCATCACAGGAGCCAAGTCTTTACAAGCAGTCTTGAGACTGACACCAACCTCTTTTTTTAGAAATAAATTAGCTGGTGTTTGGAACCACAATTTCGCAGTGGCTTGGACCCACCAGCTGGCTTTCTGCGTCTGATCCCAATGATATGGCTTGGGCATTTTTTTCCTTCCCTCCTTCCTTCCTTCCTGTCTGCTCCTCTCCTGGATGCCTTTAGGAAGAGTCACACCTGCAAACAGCGGGAGAAAAACACTAAGCAAGCAAACGTTATCAACCGGCAAAGTTTCCTGAGGCACACAATGTCTTTAGCTTACCTGATTAGCTGACTGGAATGAAGATATAAAATGCAATTGCTTCTTCTTTCTTTCTCTCTCCCCCCCTCCCCCAGAGTCTTATTTTGGGAGTGGGGGGCAGGAAGATGCTACAAATGTCAAGCATGATTTACTCCAAGACATCATTCGACTCCCAGCAGGTATAAATCTTCTGTGTCAAACACAATCATGTTAAGGTTTTTTAAAATATATATATATATAACCTGGCCAAACTTATATGCGTGTTTACAGAGAAGGAGAATTGCTCAAACATCCATCTCACCAACTTAGATGCATTAGGCCCAATAACATCATCTTCAGGCCTCCGAGTTGCTTTCAAAGATGGAATAAAAAGAAGGTAGCAGATGCTGTTTGGTTGGGTGGATTGCAGGGGTATTTGTGTGTGTGCGTGTGTATCCATCTATCCATTCTTCTTCATATATATGTAATTTGAACAAGATGGTAAGATTTTTGAACCTATCTTGCATTCACCAGTTTTGATTTGTGGGCCCATTCCAAAGCATTGCCACGATCTGCCCATTTCCAGTTGCATTACAGCTCATTTTCAACAGCATCATTAGATATTTCGGAATTAACCTTTCGTTCCCCTGCCCCTCCAGGGGAAAAGGTTGCTGCACACAGTTGTTAAAACTGTGGTGGACAGTGAATGACAAAGGAGGGTAGTAGGACCACGGTTGAGTTGGAAAACGGTGGGGGGGGATCTACCAGCTGAAGCAGAAACTTACTGAACAAGACCTTCCTGGACAAACTGGGGTTGTAACCCCTTGGGTCTTTTGCTCTGCCTTCGCTCTCATTATCCTCCAATAGCTCACTTTCCAGGGCTCCTGTGCTTTGCTCCAGGCTTTACCAAACCTGATCTGCTGTGATCTATCCATAAACATTAGAGTCCAAGAAAGGTTTGCACATTGTGGGTGGGAAGATGCACAGTTTTGATCCCCCTGCTCACACTGTTGCCATTTTCATTGTTCTCAAGCCCTAGTGCTTACCATTTTTCTCACCCCACCACCAGAGGGCTAAGGGATGGCAACCTCAACAGCATAACTGAAAAAAGTCAGGAGAAAACTTCCACAAGGACACTCCATTTCCCCTACAAATGCCTCCGCACTTGTACCAGCAATGAAACGACAACCCAGAATGAGAGACATCGGTGTAAACCTGTATGGGTGAAATCATCACATATGGCAAGAGGATGGTCTGTGGTTACAAACTTTCATTAAGTGGCAATGGGGACTTTAAGTGATAAGCCCATCGTTAGGGATGGGCAGAAATTGGCTCATAAACTAATTTTTGTGATGAATTTTAGCTGGTTCATGGTTTGCAAACTAAAGTTTGCGGCAGGTCAGCCAGCATGAACTTTCTACAAACTTTCAAGCAGTTCATGGAGGTTCATGAATTGGATACATTTCCAGACAAACTGTCTCCACTCAAACAAAATGTTTACCAAACTTCAAAACAACAGGTGTGGCAGAATTCTCCAGCCTTGAAAACACTGTTGTCAGTTTCAAACTAGTCATGTCAGTTTCAAGAGGGGTTCCCTCCCTTTCCTAGTGTTCCTTTGTGTTCACTTTCCCTTTTCTTGCACAGAGCTTGTGAAATCCCACCTCCCTTGCTTGGATTTGTGACTCTGTGCTTTGAGACCAGTCCTTTTAAGCTTGCAATGCCAGTGGCACTGAGTTCTGTTGGGTAATCAGTGATTGCACTGGTACTGCTGGGCAGGGGTCTTTTTGTAGAAAAAGAGCTGAAGGAGCTCATTAGCATATGGTATGCTAATGAGCTACTAGGCTATTAGCATATGCCACACCCCCTGACATCACCAGAAGTGATGTCAGAAGGAGAAGCAAAAGGGGCAGGAGGCATCATCAAAAGCTTCCCCTTCCCTTCCCCAGCTGGCCTGGGGGGGAGCGAAGAGAGAAGGGGTTTAAAGTTGGGCCACAGGAGGAGGAAAGAGGGAAGGAAAGAGAGAGAGTAGAGAGAAGGAAGGAAGGAAGGAAAGAGGGAAACAAAGAGAAGGAAAGAAGGAGGGAAAGAAAGAGAGAGAAGGGAAGAAGGAGGGAAACAGGGAAAGGAGGGAAAAAGAGAAGAAGGCAGGAAAGAAAGAAAGAGAGAAGGGAAGAAGGAGGAAAAGAGGAAAAGGAGAGAAGGGAAGAAGGAGGAAAAGAGGAAAAAAGAGAGAAAGAAAAGGAGGGAAAGAAAAGGAAAGGGGAAGTAAAGGAGGGAAAGAAAGAGGGCAAAGAGATGGCGGGAGGGGGAGGCTCTTCCACCCTCCCCCACTCACCCAATCAAGCCTCCGCTACCCCTGTGGATCTCTCACTTACCCCAGGAGGTGGTGGGGAGTGTCTTCTGGCCTCCCCAGGGCTGCAGCACTCTGGCGCAGGCTGCGGGGAGGCAGTGACAGACATCCTGGGGCCTCCCTGGGGCCGCAGCACTCCAGCGTGGGGTGCGGGGAAGCAGCAACGGGCATCCTGTGGCCTCCCAGGGGCTGCAGCACTCTGGCGCGGGCCCTGGGAAGGCAGCGATGGGCCTCCTGGGGCCTCCCTGGGGCTGCAGCGCTCCGGTGTGGGCCCTGGGAGGCCGGCAACGGGCTGCAGCACGGAGAGCTGGGACGGGGCTTGCTGCCACCGCCATTTGTGCCAGCTCCTGGGCTCCCGGAGTGGCGCTCCAGTGCACTCCAGCCCCAAAAGACCCCTGCTGCTGGGCACTCTGTACATTGTGCTGGTTCTGTTTGGCTTGCAAAAATGCACTCACTTGCTTGGATTTTGATTGAGTTGACATTGCTGCATTGGCACTAGGTTCTGCTGGCACTAGTACTTTGCACTAATTCTGCTGGACTTGCAATCCCCCCACCTTGTTTGGAGTGTGATTCTGTGCTAGATTTTAGTCCTGTTGAGCTGGCATTGCCACAATGGCACTGGGGTCTGCTGGGCACTAGTACATTGCACTGGTTCTGCTGGACTTCAGTTTCTACTGCAAAGCATCTCTGGCTTGACCTCAGTTCTGGTGGGTTTGCACTGCCACCATGGCACTGGTTCTGCTGGGCTTGCAACCTTCAATTTCTACTGCAGAGATTCTCTGAGACTTTGATTCTGTTCTGTTGGGCTTCTATTGCCCTTGCCTCTTATTTATTTATTTATTTACTGATTTATTTATTGCTTTCCCCCCTCCATTGGAAACAATGGAGGATGGAGGCAACTTCTTTGAGAGGGGCATAACTTAGACCCCGTATATCCAGCCCTCACCAACTTGGATGGCAGGTAGAGGAGAATCAGCCAGAGATCCCCTGTGAGTTTGGTGTCTCTAGAATGATGGGTACATTTTACTGCATCACGAACCTCACAAACTGAACAGATTCATTTATCTCTTAAAAGTTCATGACAGTTCGTGGCCCACAAACTAGGCACACCACAAACCATGAACTGGGTTTCCCTGTTTGTGCTCATCCCTACCATAGTCCTGGTGTGTGAATTGACAGTTTGCCCCACCCCAAGCTTTTAAAGTCTTCCTGTTGAACACATATCAAGGTGTTGTCGGTTTTTTAGCACTCACCAGATACAACTGTAAATCAAAATGGGTGAACTGTGGGGATGCTTGATAACCAACAAGTCTGGTTCACATCCTGCTCACCAATTATTATCAGAGAGCCAACAATTTGGCAAGCTGCCTGGATGGATACAACCGGATTTATGTGTTTCTCTTTACATCACTAGCCTTGTTTCTTGCAGTTGCTGCCCTCTTCCTGTCTGGCACTGCTACCTCCTCCATCTGTCAAAAGGCATATAGTTAAAAGGGGGGAATCATTTTAAGTTTTTTTAGCTGAGACTTATTACTTATGTGTTTCCGTATGCCTTCTGCATCTGTCCATGAATTTAGCTAATATTGTGATCACTTTTTTTTTACAATCACTTCAAGATAGATGCTACAGGCTACACTGGCACAGAAAACAGGGAATGTATCCTCTGTACGGTTACTGAAACGATGTATCTGCCTGTGCAGATACAAAGCAATTCTGTGCTTGACAAGTCACTTTAATAATCCAACTCTGGAAAATACATGGCTTTTCTCCAGTAATCAAGATTTATTTTGTGGGCTGTGCAAGTACAAACATGACCACAGCCTGCAACACAAATTTGTTGCCTAAACCAAAACATTGAGGCAATTTGATTAGGAGTTTACCTCATTGTATAAGCAAGGTAGTTTGATCAAGGTAAGTGTGCCTGGCCATCAGTTCTCAATATCCCTTGAGGTTTGTGCACCCATTCCTTTCCAGCTGCTATCCTATCAAAACACATAAACTTGCACATTTGCAACTGAGAAATAACTAATTGAAGGGAGCTTGTTAGACAAAGGAGAGGGCCTCTCTGGCCATATAGATCCATTCTGCTGACCATCATTTCCTATTGGGAACATTCGGATTTATAGTTTTCTCTCCATCCTGAACTGAACTGAGAGGAACAGAAAGTGATAAAATTCATAATCCTTGGCAGGAAATGATGGCTAGGAGTACGTGATTTGTATGGGCAGTTAAGAAGATGCCCTGTGCGAGGCCTCCCCTATATCTATCAAAC
Organism: Gekko japonicus; assembly: GCF_001447785.1. NCBI lineage: Eukaryota > Metazoa > Chordata > Lepidosauria > Squamata > Gekkonidae > Gekko > Gekko japonicus. The sequence goes on along the minus strand of NW_015169254.1, from coordinate 129,237 downwards.
TCTCTCCATTGAGGAAGTCTGGTTCAGTGAGAGAGGGGCAAGCTTCATTTCAAAATGGGCTCAGACTGGAATGAGTCTTGGCCTGGTCTAAATGTGACAGAGCTTTTCAAGGTGGAGAGATTCACATTACAAGTCCCATCCTGCCATTTAAAATTTGGCAGTTCTGAGGCAGGAGTTGCAGCGCTGCTCACATTTCACTGCCTGAAGGGCTACTTCACATTCAAATGTACTGTTTCAGCTGTACATGTTAATATTTATGTCAGAAAAGAGATGCATACAGTGGCATGAAAAAAAGCGAAATGAGTGTCTGTCTGATTTCAAGTATGCATAGCAGGAAGCCCATTCAGGCACTACCATTCAGGCACTCAGAACTACTCGCACATGATGCACATTATTTTCCCAATGCAGGCATTAACATTTAAATCTGAAGAAGTAATGTATAAAAGCATCCCCAAATGAGAGAATGTCACATTGATACCTAAGCATCAGGAGAGGACTGGGAGGTAAGTGAAAATGGCCCCAGAGCGAGCCAACCTGAGCGGCACCTGTGATGCTAACAAGCCAGGGCTGCAGGGGCTGGTCAGCAGGACCAACAACAGACACCCACTAATCCATGGCTTCTTGGCCAAATGGTCCCTGAGGCTCATGCAGAGTTGCTGATACTGGGCTCTCCTTGCTCTTGGCCACCAGCGGCCTACTAAAGCAGTGGCCCACTAGGAAACTTTCCTGCAAGTCAAATGGGCAGTCCGACCCTGCAAAGCACACCTTCAGTTGTTGACGCTTTGACTTACTGGTCTTGAAGGCTTTGATACATTTTTGCTGCGTGGTTAGGGGTGTGAACTTGACCTTTACCACACAATACATTCCCTGCAGGAAACGTGGGTCAAACAGGAGTAACCTAGAAGCCACATATAGGGTGATGATGTTCTTACACCGACGACATCATCTGCCACACTCTCTGTCTGACTCTCTGACCACTGGTGGGTTCTGAATAGTTGTACCATGGAAGAAGTCTGGCTTAGGGATGGGCACAAACTGAATTATGAACCAAATTTCGTGACGAACTGGACTAGCTCATGTAACTGCGAACCGCAATCTGTACAATCACACTGTTCATGAACCGCCCACAAACTGCCAGGGTTTCCACAGCAGTTCGTTCAGTTTGGAAGAGGGTTCATGGGCCAGACATCTAATAGATGCAAGCCAGTTCAGTGAGCCCTTTGTCCCACCCACCACCCACCCCCGGCTTGGAAGCTGCATGAACCTCCCAAACCAGTTGGGTAAATAGAAAAGTTCGTGGAGATTCGCAAACTGTGGCTCATGAGCCCACAAACCATGAACCTCCATTTTCCCGGCTCATGCCCATCGCTGGTCTGGCTGCTATTGCATTTTTCATCCTTTCAGGTTCAACTTTTTTTTTTTTTTTTTTTTAAACATTTTGATTTTCCTTCTTCCTTAGTGCTATCTTCTGTTTCCTCATGACAAATATTCCCACCCTGTGCCTTGCTATCAGCACCAGTCCCTGCTGACTCCTCCTCCACTTCTTCCTGACATGCCAGCTCTCACTGTGGAAGGAATGTTTTACACTGGAGAAGAGCTAATGTTGTCCCGGTCTTCAAGAAGGGAAAAAAGACGGACCTGGGAAATTACAGGCCTGTCAGTTTGACATCAATACCTTGGAAAATTCTAGAGAAGATTATTAAACACTCTGTCTGTGAGCACCTTGAATGGAATGAGTTAACTGGTAATAGCCAGCATGGGTTTAGCAAGAATAAGTCATGCCAGACCAACCTTATCTCCTTTTTTGACAGTTACTAAAATGGTTGACTCTGGCAATGCTGTGGATATAGTGTATCTAGATTTCAGTAAAGCATTTGACAAAGTTTCTCATGATATCCTTGAAGATAAGCTGGTTAAGTGTGGGCTCAATGGTGCAATTGTTGGATGGATTCATGGTTGGTTTAAAAATCGTACCCAACGAGTGCTCGTAAATGGCTCTGCGTCTACATGGAGGGAAGTCTTGAGTGGAGTGCCGCAGGGCTCGATTCTAGGCCCAGTATTGTTCAATGTTTTTATAAATGACCTGCAGGAAGACATAGAGGGGGTATTTATCAAATTTGCAGATGACACGAAGCTGGGTGGGATTGCTAATTCCGAAGAAGACAGAGTCAGGATTAGAAATTATTTAGATAGGCTGGAACAGTGGGCTGAGACAAATAAAATGAATTTCAATAGAGATAAGTTCAAAGTCATACACTTAGGTACAAAATATCAAAGGCAAAGATATAGAATGGGAGGGACTTGGCTTGACAGCAGCACATGTGAAAGGGATCTGGGTGTTCTGGTTGATCACAAGCTAAACATGAGCATGCAGTGTGATGCGGCTGTGAAGAAAGCTAATGCAATCTTAGGATGCATTAACAGAAGCATTGTGTCCAGATCATGGGAGGTGGTAGTTCCGCTCTATTCTGCTATGGTTAGGCCTCACCTGGAGAACTGTGTCCAGTTTTGGGCCCCACACTTTAGGAAGGATGTTGACAAGCTCGAGCGTGTCCAGAAGAGGGCAACCAGGATGGTGAGAGGATTTGAATCCAAGTCTTATGAGGAAAGGTTGGAAGAGTTGGGTATGTTTAGCCTGGGAAAAAGAAGGCTTAGAGGGGACATGATTGCAGTCTTCAAGTATTTGAAGGGCTGTCATGTAGAAGATGGAGCGGATCTATTCTCTCTTGCTCCGGATTGCAAGACTACGTCTAATGGGTGGAAATTACAAGGGAGTCGTTACCGGCTAAATATCAGGAGAAACTTCCTTACTGTAAGAGTGGTTGAGCAGTGGAAAAGTCTGCCTTGGGAGGTAGTGGATGCTCCTTCGTTGGACATTTTCAAGCGGAGGCTGGATGACCATCTTTCGGGTATGTTGTAGGGCTATCTTTTGGCTATGCTCCTGCAGAGTGCAGGGGGTTGGACTAGATGACCTGCAAGGTCCCTTCCAACTCTAACATTCTATGATTCTATGAGGCAGTATTCAAATGTCTGACTCCACCCCAATAGCAGTGTGAATTGGTACAGCCCAAATATAGCACTGCTTAACATGTATTAAGTTTGCCAGCCTCTGTGTGGGGCCTGGAGGTCTCACGGAATTACAACAGGTCTCCAGACTACTGAAGAATGCCATCTTCAGAGGGTGGACGCCATGGGATTACATCCCTGCTGAGCTCTTTCCCCTCCTCAGATTTCATTGGCCCCAGTCACCACCCCAAATCTCCAGGAATTTGCCAAGCTGGAGTTGGCAACCCCCATTCCAGTAGGATATGTTCCCTGCTGACCGGCTCCCCATCCCTTCCCATCTTTCTCAGCTCTCATGATTAATCTTCCTCAGGCCCTTGTTCTTATTTTAGCCATTACCATATTTTTATTCATTTTAAAATGCATATTTTGTCTTTGTTGTCTTTGTTGTATCTTATTTGTGATGATACTGTGAAGAAAGCAATGCAATGGTTCTAATTCAAACCAATACGATTTTGGCTGCAATCCTTTGAACACTTCCTTGGGTGTAAACCCCACTAAATAGACCTGAGTAGGATTCTGAGCAGACCTGCTTAGTATTACTTTCATAGGACCTGGCAAAACAAGCTGATGGTATGGCAAGCAAAATAAAACTTTTGCTAAAAACTTTCAGACAAACAATACGTTGTTTTTCTTTTCAATACATCAGAAGTAGGAAACCAGCCAGTGAGGTATTTAGGCCATTGGATGACAGGAGTGAAAGGATCACTCAAGGAAACCAGGGAGAAAAACCAAAGAAAACCCAAATCAAGGTTTTTTCTTGTCCTCATTTGGGCAAGATTTTCATTTAAAAACTTTTTTTTCTTTTGTTTTCAGGTAATCAACATTGGAAGAAGAAAAAAGAAATAAAAGACATTAATATCACTAGATATTATGCCTGGATATTTGTGAGACATAAATACATGGTAACAAAAATACTACAGAAGTTTATAGAGAATCTTTGTTGATTCGGAAAATCAATGGACTAATAATAAGTGAGCATTAACCTATGGAAATGAATGTCGGATTATTGAGGTTTATTTAAATTTTTGTTTTCTATTTATTATAAAAAGATATACCATTTTTCAAAATAACCTTTGAGAGTTTTCCCCCTCAATATATCTGTCTGCTTGCATTCCTCTCTTGCCGATGATTAATGTATTCCATAATTTGCTGAGTCATTACAGTATGGATGGGTGTTTAAGATTTCAATTTTTTAAAGGAAGCCCTTTTGTCTTTTACAGCTTCTTTGACTTTGCTGGTTAACCAAGCTGGCATCTCAGATCCTGAATCAGCAGTTCTCTCTTGCACAGAGAAATGACCATATCCTTCATATCTTTTCCACAGCTTTTAAGTATGTGTGAGAGAGGGAGAAAGCAAGAAAAAGTACTTTACTTATGCTACTGCAGAAGGAAGCCTTGAACCACTGGACTGGAGGCCATGTGAGTTGCTTACTGTCACATGGGAGCAAATCCTGGAGCTTTATCTCTGTCCCAATACCTGCAGGCTTGCCAGCCAGTCAGTATATACAAGCAATGTTTTTGTTCCCTACAGGGCAGGAGTGTTGGGTACCTTTTGTGGTGAGGGGAAGCTTTAAGCCTCTGTCTCTGTTCTTCCCCAAATTCTTCAGAAAAGCTGCTCAACATGGGGAGCAAGCTGTAGAGTCTTTCCCTTTTTTGGCTGTGACAGCCTGCCAGCAGATACAAGCAAAGGCTTTGCCACTATGTGGCAGGTGCAGCCCTAGAGAGCTCATATACATAGAAGACTCGTGCTTATATAGAATCTGTCCTGTGTGAGGCCCAGAAACCACCTCTACACCTGGAGCCAACGTTGTATTATGGATACTGTCCCAGCAAAGGATGAAGGTGAAATAAGGTCTTAAATACTCTTTCAAGAAAGTGAAGATACAAGCTTGTCCCCTGCAGGAGGAGGCTGCCAGTAGTTAAAGGTGCCATGCCAGTTATGGCAGCAAGCACCGCGAAAGGGTTGAGGTGGTTCAGGGCTTTGAGAGGCTCGAGGGATCAGTGGAGGAGAGACTCCTGGTTAAGCAGCAGGCTCTGAGGTGGAGGGTTCAGGGTCCAATTCCAAATCACAGGGTGAGCAGGTTGACTCAGAGTCTTGGGGCTCATCCAGCACATCAGAGGGAGCCAGTTTGGTGTAGTGGTTAAGTGTGTGGACTCTAATCTGGGAGAACCGGGTTTGATTCCCCACTCCTCCACTTGCACCTGGCTGGATGGCCTCGGGCAAGCCGTAGTTCTGATAAGAGCTGTCCTTGAAAAAGAGCAGTTTCTGTCAGAACTCTCTCAGCCCCACCTACCTCACAGGGTGTCTGCTGTGGGGAGGGGAAGGGAAAGGAGTTTGTAAGCCGCTCTGAGACACCTTTGGGTAGTGAAGGGTGGGGTATAAATCCAATCTCTTCCTCCTCCACCTGAAGGGGTTCCAACTGCCTCCTTTTGTGGTGGTATTAGGTGTACAGCTAACACCATCCTCATCCTCTAAGTCTTCATCCCCTTCACCTGATAAGGAAGTAACCATACTCTGATCCATGACAGAATTGTAATCTCCCCCAAAGTAATGAAAAGTTGAAAGGCTTCAAGAAACATCAATTAAGGTTGTTCTGTTCAGTGGAGAGACCACGTTACCTCTTCTGGTCATGCAATTTCCCCGTCACTCTCTCTCATGGGTGCCCCTGCCACCTCCTTCTGTCCAGGGAAACAGAGCGAGAGCAACATGCCAGCACAGCTATCAGATCAGAAGGCTTCCAGCCTCTCCCAAATGTCAGAAATAAATTTGTTCAGATTTCAGAATATTACAGTCTTTACAAAGGAGCACAGTTCACGTTGGATGCTGATTAGTAAACAGTTGACTGCACATCTGTAAGATTTACTCATTTTGTCTGAACTTATTCCAGCATAATACAGTTAACTTTGTCTGTGGCATACAAAGACAAAGGAGGCAGCAAGAGCTAATTAGAAATTACTCACTTTTTTAAAATCATCATTTTCTACTCTGGGGGGGAAACGTTTGCCTATTCATTTCCATACTCTTCACCTGCCCTTAGTGGAGAAATTGGATAGTCAGATCCGACTGGCTGTGTTGCGTTGTGACATCATTCTGTAAGAACATCCATGTGGCTGCTGCAGGAAGAGGGAGACAGCAGCGGGGGGG
>NW_015169254.1:122798-123006 GCF_001447785.1 Gekko japonicus | reverse complement strand
GTATTTGCACGAGGTGGAGCGTGTGGGGATAGTGTCAACACAGCAGCAATCGCTATAAGTGAAAAGGGTAAATATTTGTACAGTTTAAGAGTGTTTCTTACAAAAAATGCCCTCCCCCACTAAAACCACTAGTGTCCAGAGGTCATTTCGGGGGGGGATCGCGGGGGATCACAGTTCCCCCGGGTGAGGTACGGGGGGCGGGGCACAT
>NW_015169254.1:112726-122710 GCF_001447785.1 Gekko japonicus | reverse complement strand
AGTGGAGCTGCAAGGCCGGAGGTGGCGGCCGGGACCGTTGGGGGTGGGGTGTGTGGCCTTATGACACACTTCCGGTGATGTCAGGGGGTGTGGCATATGCTAATGAGTTATGCTAATGAGTTCCCCTAGCTCTTTTTCTACGAAACTACCCCTGCTAGTGTCTATTTGAATATCAGAACGGGGGGGGGATACTCATGGTAGTGGAAAGTCTAAAATGCGAGGGCTAGGGGCTTGAAATTGACAAGGAACAGTGACAAGGCACCAGTGCAGGGTGATCAAAGAGTCAGAATAGTAAGAGGGCCATCTTCTATGTAGTTTGCTCAGTTGGATCCTAGGAAGGATTTCCACAGACAGAAAGAGGGGTGATTTTTGCCAATTCCTCCCTCCTGCTGTACTAGACCTCTGACTCCTCCATACTGACTCCCCTGCCCCCACAGGATTAGCATTTGGGGGGACATTTGGGGCTGATGAAAATCCCTTCCATCGGCAGAACTGTCCTGTAGGATCCAAGTCACTCCCCCCCCCGCCCCCATATCACAGTCCTTTTCTAAACAGCATCGGAATCGCTGCCAGGCTTAGAAGTCTGGCTTCCTTTCCCCTGTCCAACAAAAAGCAGGAGAGAAATTAACACGAGCACTTAAGACGCTGTCATCCTGCAAGCTGCTTTGGTAGTTTGCACTTTGGCCCTTCCTCTAACCCATACATTATTTAACGAAGAGAAATGCATAAAATGAGACTGAAGAGGCAGAACAATATGTAAGAAAGGGAAGAGAGTAAATGTGTGGGTGTGTGGAGAAATATATATATAAATATATATATATAAATTTTCACACAGACCTATATCCATTAGTTTTGTTTTTTATTTAGGATGTGGCATTAATCATGCTAATATTTTACAGCTCAGCTTCACACTTTAGTCATTATTTTAATCAAAGCCATCAGTGTAGGAGAGAACACGCTACCAGGTGGGAATAGTAGCTGTCGCTCGCTGTTAATTACTTTGCATTTTACAGCAATCAGCAGCAGGGGCTGAGATCATAATAAATTCATGACTTATGGGCCCATAAAATCATTACCGTAGGAAAATATGTTTTATCAGGGATTCGTCGGGCCGCAGCTCAGAGAGAGATTTCTGGAAGGAAATGACACCCATGAAATTAAACCAATCCTCACAGTCAGCAGAAATGCAAATGTCGGTACAAACAGAGCCGGGGCTGGTTTGTGCATTAGGGGTTTGGGGAGGGGTTGTGTGGTTGGAGCAGAAACAGCTGGGAACAATGGGAAGATATGGCCGGAAGCCAAGACACACAGCATCAAGCACAGAGGCAGGTGAGCGAAGAAAGGAAGGAAGGATGGGGCACCGGTAAGAGAAGAAATAGCATATATCATGGGCAGAGAGACTTCAAACAAGGGTTAAGACATATGTAACGTCTTCTACAGTGGCGGAGAAGGTTTCATTGCTCCCTGAGTGAATATATACTTTTATGTTCCAGGTCAAGCTCTAAAAAAAAAACAGCTTTGCATGTTGTCAGCATCTGGACTGGGGACAATTGGACTTCGGAAGGTATCTATTGGCTAGCATCGGTGCAGTCACCAACCAATCATCTCTGTTAAAATTCCCTAGATTCATTTTTAGCTTTTAAAAAAACCTGTTAATATGCAAGATTATATCTAGATAGATACAGATGTAAAAGTGTGTGTGTGTATAAAATAAACTTGTTTGAGAATTCTTGTAAAAACTGTTTTACTTATCTAATATTGAGATCAAATACACTAGAAGTCATAATTTTAAAGAGAGATTTGACAGACTAATCTGTATGTTTAAACATGCAATTATATTAAGGATTATTGCTTATAATGCAGGGGTACAACCATATTGGGAGGATATCTGATAGGTGCACCTGCACTTATGGAAATGCTGCTTGGGAAATTTAAACACTGCCCGTAACTGTCTGTGAACAGATGAGTCAATTTCCATTCTGTTTATTATTTCATGGGTTCGCTCTGTTCCCCGTTTCTCTCCTCTTTAATTCTAGCCTAACTGGGATAATTTCTAAAATTAATATAGAGGCTGGGAAGAAAACCAGAGAGGCTGAGGAAGGAAACAAAGAATGGAGTTTTGCACAGGGTGGAACAGAAGACGTGTTCTGTTTATTTTATTTATTTATTTATTTCAACTTATAGTCCACCCTCCCCACAAGCGGGCTCAGGGTGGATCACAGAGCAAAATCTAAGACATCAAATATAATTTACAAAACAATTAAAAGAGTTTAAAACAGCATAGATTAAAACAGGTCACACTATTCATATGCATAGATTTCAAGCTGGTAGCATTTTCTTCTTCTTAATCTGATCCACATAGAGATGGTAAACATCAGCAGGGGAGGGGTAAGCGAGATTTGCTTGGATGCCCGCCGCTTCAGCCAAAGGCGTGGCGGAACAGCTCCATTATACAGGCTCTGTGGAACAGTAGTTAAATTCCACAGGGCCCTGATCGCCAATGGGAGCATGTTCCACCAGGCCGGGGCCAGGGCAGAAAAAGCCCTGGCCCTGGTTGAGGCTAAGTGCATGTCCCTTGGGTCAGGGAGAACCAGCAGGTCTTGATTGGTAGAGTGTAAGACTCTCTGGGGCACATATTTCATCATTAATAGGTAATAATAGGTAATTTCATCATTAATAGGTACCCATGAAGCAACTGTGCTGGTTAGTTGGCAATCATAGACACCCTTATCTGGGAATAAGACCCATTGAAGTAAGTGAGATTTATTTCTAAGGAAACACCCTGTACATTCTACTCCTGAATTTTAAACACATAGGGAGGAGATCAGCTATAGTTGTCCATCAATATTCTGTGCAAAAAGGGAACTCTGTGCACACTATAAAGCACACTTCTTCCCCCTTCTGCATAACTTTCCATTCCTGCCTTCCTCCAGTGCATTTCCAATTCTCCTTTTCTTCATTCTTGGAAATTTCCTTGTTCCTTTTATTCATTTACCTTGTTTGGCCTTGTACAGAAAAAGTCTTTTCTGAATTCTTCCTGCCTGGGCCAGATGGCCTTAGCTGGTGACATTTCAGTGTGATTTTTGTCACCTGTGCAGATGGCCTGCCAGATGGCCAGGCCTTATATCCATATACAAGACACTTTGACACCTTTGCCGGGGCAGAGAGATGGGAAAGAGCTATGGGAAAGAGCTATGCCCAGTACATTAGTACATCAAAAGCATTCCCTGACATGACACATAGACACTTGAAGAGGCTTGAGTTGGAGTAACTGAACTGCAGACAGGATGCCCAACTCCTAGCCAATCAAAATATACCTTGCCTGGCAACGCATGGTAACCAGAGATAGGACACGCCTCTCCACTCTCTCACTATTGGGTAAATGGCCATACCTGGTGGTGACGGAAGGGGTATAATTGCAATAATCCATATGGGAAAATAGGAGTTCCCCTCTGAAAACAACGAGTTCTTTTGGACTGGCTGCGTGCTTGTAAACTGTGCTGTTAACATGGAATGAGACTACTAGGCAGTCAAGCTGAACTTAGCTGCCCACAGCACCATGGGGTTCCTTTTCAAGATTCCCTGGTGAGACCTTGGACTATTTGCACACTGAATTATCTGATACCTCTAAAAGCCTGGTAACTATGGAATACCTCTATTGTGTAGTTAGAGCGGAACAAGCTATAGATGTCATTTGTTTTCTTATCTTTTGCTAGTCTCATGTTATATGCATGCCTTTGCACTGAATAAAGATAATATATAAGGAAAACATATATAAAATGTATTACAGGTGGCATTGGACTCCGGAAAAAATCTCCAAGTGCTTTCCGAGAGCATCTAACATCTGCTGGAGATGTAGGAAAAACATTGGTTCATATGTCCACATATGGTGGAGATGTGATAAAATCCAGATCTCACTGACTTCAGTGGGTCTTATTCCCAGATAAGGGTGTCTGATTGCCAACTCTCTATTTGCCAAGGTCTTGTCCATATGATTCTAAAAAGTTTTCCATTTTAAAGGTAGAATTAATGTTAAATCTTTTCCCTCGATAAGTAAAGAGTAATCCTTCCGGTAATAGCCATCTGTAAATTACATCATTATTTCTTAGTAGTTTCGTCAGTTTGGAGTAGAGAAATCTTTTTTCTCGTACTCTCCATGGCGTGTCACTCAGAAATCTAACTTCCTTGTCACCTAGTAACACTGGCTTCTGACTGGATAACCTGAGAGTTTTATCTCTTAGCTCTTTTCTATTAAATTTGATATGCACTTCTCTTGGTATTTTTTTTTTGCGTAGGCCATATTTTTCCTGTAAATCGCGTCGATGTTTTTCTCCAATTCATCCTTGGGGGCCTAAGTCTAATTTCTCTTACAGTAACTGAGCCATTTTGCCCTTCAGATCCTTTTCTTTTGTCTCTGGCACATTTTTTCCAGAAGATCTGGATTATAAAGATAATATATAATCAATATTATCTGGACTTGTTTCCTCTGTTGCAACCTGATTTCTAAGACTGAATCTTGTGTCTAAGCTGTTTGCCTAAGGAGGCTACCACTGTGTTAATTAATTGTTTGCAGCTAGAGATTGGAAAAGCCTCACTAATTGTGAGATGTCAAAAAAATAACAAAATATGATCAGAAATACTAAAAATTAATATTCTGTTAATACCAGAAATATATTTAATTAACATGTTACCGGATACAATAAAAGACCATAACCATATAATTAGTTACATTCTAACAGCAGCTAGAATATTAATAGCAAAGCGCTGGAAAACTGAAGGTATACCGCCTATAAAGGAACTTAAGCATAAAATCCTGGAAGTAGCAAAAATGGACAAATTAAACATAGAACTACAAAATAAACCTGAAGACTGCTTCTGGGATAGATGGGAAATAATCTATGACTGGCTGAAGTTGAAAAAGATAGAATAGAATTGAAATTAGGCTAATTAAAGACAGACAATGTTATAGAAGATAGATGATTGTTATGAAACGTATAAGACTGGAAGAAGACCAAATCGAATTGAGAACTGACTAGTTAAAGATAGAAAATGTTAAAGAAAAGAAGATGAATGTTATGTTATGAAATGTTTGAGAATGGAAGGAATATGTGATGTTATGTTGAAAAATGAAAATAAACTGTTAAAAAAATTGTTTGCAGCCCTGACACAGAGCTGGTAAAGTTGGTAAGTCCTATAAATCAAGCAGGAGTTGGGATCTCTGCTCCTGATCTTTGGTGGGGACCTTTTGTGAGAGATCCTGGTGGCAGTAACTACTGGTAAAGCCTGGAGGATGTACAGACATTCTCCTGGGGTTTGTTTAATTGTTGCTGAATGCTCGGTTTAACTCCCATCCCTGGACTGGGGTGAGAGAGAAACCTTGACAGGCTTCCACTCATCTTCCTCATTTGGGAGGAGGTAGTTTTGTGGTGCTTTTTATTCCCTTCTTTTTGACTAGCAGGCCAATTTTTATTGCTCATATGCGATGGAGAACACAGTCCTAAGATGATCAAACAAACGAAGCGCAGACTGATATAAGAAAGCGCTTGAGCGTATCAAAGTATATTATAACATACAACAATATTAAAGCAGATACTAATACACAAAAGAATGGTAAGTTTCAGGTGAAGGTGAACTTCTATCAAAATGCAAGTGAATCCTGATGAAAACCTCCGGAATGACTCTTCGTTTCGCCTCTTCATCAGAAAAATTCCTATGCTTGTCTAATTTCATTCATACCACAGTTTGACATATCATATACACATCTTCTCCTGGTTTTTCTACCATAAATACATTCTTAAAACGAACGTTTCGCTGGGTGTGACTTAGTTCATGATGCAAAGTGAATGAAATTAGACAAGCATAGGAATTTTTCTGATGAAGAGGCGAAACGAAGAGTCATTCCGGAGGTTTTCGTCAGGATTCACTTGCATTTTGATAGAAGTTCACCTTCACCTGAAACTTACCACTCTTTTGTGTATAACGAACTGCTTTAATATTGTTGTATGTTATAATATACTTTGATACGCTCAAGCGCTTTCTTCTATCAGTCTGTGCTTCGTTTGTTTGATCATCTTAGGACTGTGTTCTCCATCGCATATAAGCAATACGTGCCATTCATAGTTCTGTGCAAAATAAGCCCTGGCTGTTCCCTGTTGATTCATTTTTTTTTTATCATTCTCAATGGGCTCAGTTCTAAGCGTTTCCTTAATGGTCCCTCTCTCCCCTGCGAGTCTGAAATGCACTTTTCTCTGTAAGTGCTCTGGTTCTGATGAAGAGGCGAAACGAAGAGTCATTCCGGAGGTTTTCGTCAGGATTCACTTGCATTTTGATAGAAGTTCACCTTCACCTGAAACTTACCACTCTTTTGTGTATTAGTATCTGCTTTAATATTGTTGTATGTTATAATATACTTTGATGCACTCAGGCGTTTTGTTCTATCAATTTTTATTGCTGGCAGCAAATAAGTGAAAAAAGGTTTCTTCTATTTTTGTTAGTTCTGATAAAAAATCCCCAGAGCATAACACTTTTCAACAAAGTATGATTGTGATGTGTGCCAGCAGTTAACAATTTCATCATTAATAGGTACCCATGCAGCAACTGTGCTGGTTAGTTGGCAATCAGACACCCTTATCTGGGAATAAGACCCACTGAAGTCAGTGAGATTGACTGCTAAGGAAACACGCATACGATCCAGCTCTTACTCTGGGTTTCTTACTGAAGTGTCAGAGTTAAGACTGTACTCATATATGGGCTAGATTCATATATCGGCAGAAATCTTCTATGTAGGTACTTGCCCAATCCATGGAAAATTTGTATATCTCTGGGCCTACACAATGGGACTTTTATATGCTTAACAGGATTCTGACACAAGCCACTGTTGCTCCAAAACTGTGCATAAGAATAGTTCTTTGTCACAGGTTGAGAGTATACCCTTCGGGCTAATGACTTCTGATTAAGCACTTCTGATTAAGAGCTGAAAAGCGGGCAGGGGTAATTTCATAGAAAAAGAGGTGCAGGAGCTCATTCGCAAAACTCATTAGCATAACTTATTTGCATTTGCCACACCCCCTGCCAGAAGGCAACACCCACTGCTCAGGCTCCACTGGACTGTTTTGGATTGCTAGCTATTGGGGGGGACGGGACGTGCAGATCTGTCCTCACAAAGGAGGAAGAGCTTGTACCTGAATAAAACTTGGTCTTAAAGGTGCCACTGGACTGTTTTGGACCGGGAGGCCTCTGCAACTTCCCTGGCTGCTTCTTGCTCTGACTGAGGGCTGCTGGGAGCAGGGGGTGGGGCTTGTTGCATGTGCCCGCCCCCTGGGCTCTTTACTGCCGGAGCTCCGCTCCTGTGCGCTCCCGCAGGAAATGACCCCTGGCAAGAGGACTACCTCTGCAATGGAAAAAGAGGAATATAAGGCTACAGCATTCCCTCTAGGGTTGACAACCTCCAGTTGGTCACTGGAAATCTCCTGGAATTACGGATGATCTCCAGGCAACAGAGATAAGCTCACCTGGAGAAAATGGCTGCTTTGGAAGGTGGACTGTATGGCATGATACTCCTCCATGAATTCCGCCATCTTCAGGGTCCACTCCCAAAATATCCAGGTATTTCCCAACCCAGAGATGGTAACCCTAGTCCCCTCCTGATTTCTATTTAGATTTCTTCAAGGCTGGTTTGGTATTTTTACAGGTGTTTTACAGCCGTTTAACTTTTTTTAATGACATTAACAATGACAAATGATGTGTGAGTTGCCCCATTGTCTGCTATTCTTATTATCCAATTACTCCCGTTGTTCAGACTCAGAGACATCTCCGCCGTTTCATCAGCTATTAGAAAATCCCTTCCTACTCTGAAAAGTGTGTTTTATCTCTGGGGCTCTAAGGATATAGCATTTTTGGTTCCCCTCGGCGGAAATGGAACTGGAGTTCTATGGCATTTTTGTAATATTTACTCTCTTTTTCTTAGAAATGTACAAGCAGAACACAATTCAACACAGTCTGTCTGCCTCTGATTATTCAGCTGGAAAGGGTCACCTTTTCAAAACTCATGCTTAACAAAGATAGCAGAGGATTTTCCGCCTAACTATGGACACCTATTAAGGAGCCATCAATCAGCCATTCTGACAGTAGAATCCTTAAAAGATTAACACCCTTCTAAATCCGCTGAAGTCAAGGGTGTAATTCTATTTAGGACTGCATTGTGAGTAACCAACATGACAAAGGTACAGTCAGCCAACCGGCTGAAACATTCGGGGCAGAAGCTATTTTTAATCCCCAAGTCATGAACAACAGATGTCAATTTAACGACTGAAGTTCATTCATTTGGCAAACTAGATTACCTGTGTCTTTGATTAGAACCACCAACATTACAACATTGAGATAAAGCCCTACATTTTTTGCAGTAACACAGATCTAAATCTGCACTTGTAAATATATAGGCCATGCCCTGACCTAGATAGTCCAGGCCAACCCGATCTCATCAGATCTCGGAAGCTAAGCAGAGTTGGCCCCAGTTAGTATTTGGATGGGAGAACATCCAAGGAAGCCCACGGTCACAACGAAGAGGCAGGCAATGGCAATCCAGTTCTGAACATCTCTTGTGTTGAAAACCCTAAGGGGTCACCATAAATTGACTTGATGGCACTTTCCACCACTTTCCACACCTTTCTAGGGCTGATAGGGCCCATTAGGTAATTGATTTCATTCCCTGAACCACTGTTTTGTGCCCAGTTCTTGTAGAAAGCAAAACAAATCCAGAAATCTGCCACTAATGATGTTGTGGGTGGAGGAAAGAACTTGAAGCACGCAAACCGCTGTGTACAAAATCCAGCCGCTACAGAGAACAATGGAGGTTTCCTAATATAGCGGTGGTAGGCACCGAAGCATAAAGCTGATTGGGCAGGAGAAGAAAAATGTTGAGTCAAGCCAGAGGTCAGGGGGGTCAGAGACTCGTAACAGGTCTGTGGGGCACAGCAGGATCAAAGTCAGAGTGAGGTTAGACGTCAAGATTCATGAGGGGGGGGCAGTCTAAGGTTAGGCAGAAGCATCGGTCAAAGTGGGGCCAGAGGTCCAGACCCACGGGGCAGAGGTGAGACATCAGGTCAAAACAGCTGGGTAGCAAGAATCAGGATGAACGGAGATAGCATAGTTTTCACACTATGAGTAAGTTGCTCGGACTGAAGAGCTTAGCCTGGAGGCAGAACCCCGCTAGATCTGATTGGCCCCTTCGGTCAGCTGTTCCCTTACTGCTCTCGTTGCGTCCCTCCAGACAGGGTGACTTTAGGCTCACCATCTTGAGGAGTGTGCTGTTGTGTAGAATCCAAGGATGAAAAAAAACCAGGCTGCGCCCAGCAATGTGCCAACAGAACAAAAAGGGGAGAAATGCCAGGTGATAGATGACTGGTTTATTATACAAAGTCCTGATGTGTTTCACTGTGCAGGTTTCATCAGGGGGAATCAGAACATTCACTTAGTGCTGGAATTGTCCACAGCAAAAAGAATTTAATTGCTATGGACAGTTCCAGCACTGGGTGAATGACGAAGCCTGCACGGCGGAACACGTAGGGACTTAGTGTAATAAATCAGTCATCTGTCACCTGGCATTTCCTCCTTTTTGTTCTGTTGCACAGAATGTCATAATGGAGACTTAGAAAAGATCTTCCAGGTCCCCCTGAGAACTGATCTATAGCCTTTTAAGAAGGAACTCAATGAGTTTATTTAGATGTTCATCTTTTATTTAAATATTTGTACCCTGCTTTTCTCCCCGACGGGACCCAAAGCAGCCTATGACATCATTCCCCTCTCCTTCTGTTCCTATTGTTGAGATCACTCACAGGGTCTGGAACACATCAGACCCCTATTACCTGAATTACTCCAATGCAGGACAACACTGAAATAATTTATAAAAGCTTTTATTTGAATAGAAGCGGAGAAGCAAGTTGCACAATGAGCAATCATCCAAGCTTCTCGAAGAGCGGGCCATTG
>NW_015169254.1:86506-112703 GCF_001447785.1 Gekko japonicus | reverse complement strand
AGCGCTGTCCTTTGAGTAGCTGTTTTTATCCTAACCCGGCCAGTCCCGACTACCCCTCTCTCCCTCCCCTGGGTAGAGGAGGGTGGAGTTACAATCTATTTCCCATTCCACCTATTACATACTTATACATACATCGCATGTTCATGCTAATAGCCTCCTTAGCTATGCGGGGTGTGCCAGAGAACAGTAATCAGGTAATTACGCCTGCGTATTAACGAAAACCTCTCGACCTTTTCTGTCACTAGGCAGAGACTGTGGTTAAGCTAAAGCTGCAATTTTTACAGACAGTAGGGTTCCTGTTAGATTATTTCTGTAGTCCCTCCAGACCCTGTAGTCTCCCCTTAAGCCACAGTCTCTTTTGGACACTGAGTACATTTCCTCTTTTCTTCTCTCTGTCTCTACACTACCCTCACAAGAACCCTGTGAGGTAAGTTAGGCTGAGAGAGAGTGACTGGGCCAAGGGTCAAGCAGCCAGCTTCCATGGCAGTGTGAAGACTTGAACCTGGGTCTCCCAGGTCACAGTCCAGCATTCTAACCACTACGTGGCACTAGCTCACAGCTCAGGCCTGTAGGCCCCAACTGCAAACATTCCAGTAGCCTTCTTATAACATCATTTCCTGGTCCTTCCTCCCACCCTCTAGTCATTGGTCCTTTATTAACTGTGTAATCCTTTTGTGTGTTCTTTACCACAGAGGAGGCGATTGAGAAGACTGAGCCAGCAGCTCTTCCTGGAAGCAGGCAGCTCTATCTCCTGACGTGCAGAAAAAAGATCTGGAGATGCCGGCCCCAGCCTCAGGGTTCCTCCTCCCCACAGTGCTTGACTACTTACTCTCCTTCAGAAGGATTCATTCTGAACTCCAAAATTCAGAATAGGAGAATTTCGAAGAAGCTGTGGCTGGGTTTTGAAGGGCTCAATAGTCGCACTATTGTTTTAAAACATCTGCCTGTGAGCAAGGGTTGCCAGGTCTGGGTTGGAAAATACCTGGAGACTTTGGGGGTGGATCCTGGAGAAGGCGGGGTTTGGGGAGGGGAAGGGCCTCAGCATGGTGCAATGCAAGAGAGTCCACCTACAAAGCAGCCATTTTTCTCCAGGGGAGCTGATCTCTGTCAGCTGGAGATCAGTTGCAAAAGCGGGAGATCTCCAGGCCCCACCTGGAGGCTCAGCAACAAACACACGGGAAACACAGCAAAGTTAGACAAACATAAAGAATAGGGCTGCATAAAGAATAGGGGGGGCGGGTAAACCCCCACTTCGGAGGCCCAATTTCTGCCGCCTCGGAATCGGGCCCTGGGGGGAACTCCGCCCTGGCGTGCGCGTCACCTGGAAGTGACGCAGGCACGCTGGGCACGCTGGGGGCGGGGCCACGGCCATACAAGGGAAAACCCTATTGGTTTTCCCTTGTATGGCAATGGCCACGCCCCCAGCGTGCCCAGCGTGCCTGCATCACATCCGGGTGGCGCACGCACACACCCGACGCCGGCCGGGAGACCCCCGCTCCCGGCGAAGAATCATTTGGCAACCCTAGTAAAGAAACACCATGTTAGAACAAAACACACTCTACTAATATGCACTTGTGTCTTCGTGTACTGATTTAAATACAATAGAGGCCCTAGTGTATCTTATACATATTCATATAATACAAAAACCTAAAGAACATTATATATCTATTCAAGCCAGCAGATGGGGAAGGGCAGGCAGGGGGCCAGAGATGCGTGGGTGGGAATCGGGAATCCGCAGCACTGGCCTCCGCTAAAAGCACAAGGCCCTGGCAGCCACACTCTCAGGGTATGCCGGTGCCAGCCCCAGCTTGCATTCCCTCTTGCTAACCTGAGTGGCGCCCGTCGAGTCATAAAGTATTGCTAGTAGCAAGGCACCGAGAGTATTCAACCACTCCTGCTTCTCAAGCAACGTCGTATTTTCCTACTCGCATACGAGAGGTTCCTCAGTTCATTAACCTCCAATGTGAATTTTATATCTTTTCATCTGTGCCCTGTTTAGTGTTAAAATAAAGCATAAGAGGTTCTTGAATCATAAGGACAGCTGGATTACTGTCAAGGCAGTTATTTGACTGCTTCTTTGGGATTTCCGTGCATCGCTGTACATGGTCTTAGGGGAGAGGGGATCAGTGTTCCCTCTAAGCTGAGTTAGTGTGAGCTAGCTCACAGTTTTTTAGCCTCCGGCTCACACATTTTTGTCTTAGCTCAGGAAGGATGGCTCCAGAGCAAACTAATTTATGCAGTAGCCAAACCGCTCGCTCACAATTTTAATGCCAGGAGCTCACAGAGGAGAATATTTGCTCACAAGACTCCACAACTTTGGAGGGGATGCGTAAATAGTTATGCCAGTAACCCCCCGTTCAGAATCTTTGCCTGGTGCCACCTTTCCAGTGTTTGGTTGAGTGGGAAGTCTGAAACCAGCCTTGCTCCCATGCATACAGGGCCTCAACTGTATGATTAGCAGGTTTTCTTCAGAGTTTACACGTGTACGCACTAGCTGTAGATTTCGGCTGAGGAAATGTTCACCAGGGTGGATTGGCCATTGTGGCACCAGGAACTTTCCCATTGGGTTGACCTAGGATGGGCTAGCTCACTGGCAAAAAGGTCCATGCTTGGCCCAGAAGTGGTACATGTGGCACTAGGGTGCAACACCCCATACAGCACAGGGAAGGCAGCACCCAGCCTGCAGAATACCCCATGGGAAAGCGGCACACCGAACACCCCATGCCATGCAGGGAAGGCAGCATGCAACTACCTGAAAGCCAGTTTGGTGTGATGGTTAAGAGCGGGGGACTCTAATCTGGAGAACCAGGTTTGATTCCCCACTCCTCCACATGCAGCCAGCTGGGTGACCTTGGGTCAGTCACAGTTCTCTCAGAGCTCTCTCAGCCCCACCTACCTCACAGGGTGTCTGTTGTGGGGAGAGGAAGGGGAGGAGATCATAAGCCACTCAGAGACTCCAAGTGAAGGGCGGGGTATAAATCCAACCTCCTCCTCCTTCTTCTTCCCCTGCACAGGGAAGGCGGTGCCTGTCTCTCCTGAGCCCAATGCAGCGTGAAGAAGAGCCTGGCCTTGCCAAGCTATGAGTGGAACAGGTTAGGCAGGGAGGTGACTGACTCTCTCTCCCACCTCCCTGCCTCCTATATGGGTGTGGGGCTGAGGGGTAGGGAACTTCCTAGAGCCATTTTTCCCCCTCCCAGTCCACTTCCATATGCAACTACAGCTCTCCAGCCAGCCAGGGAGACGTCCGGCACACTGCAGTCTGCTTCTGTGCACAGGCGGGTGCATGCTTTTGTGTACATACAGTCCCAGCTGGATTAGAGCAAATTATCTTCATTATCTTTCCCTTGTTTTTTTTTCTTTCCTTTTTTCTGTTTTCTTCCCTCCTGGCAACATTGGGTCAGGAATCTTAGCTTGCCTTGGCTTATGCATGGGGTGGGGAAAGTGAAGAAAGAAAACACTTCCTAATCATGCTGGGTGCTCTGTGTGTGTGTGTGTCTGTGTGTGAAAAACAGATTTTTCCCCCCTGCTTTTTTTGTAAGCCACATTGAGGCCCCAGTGGAAAGAAACATGATACAGAAATACCTAGATAATTACATGGTTTGCATATGTCATTCAAAGCATGATGCTGCTGCAATGCAAATAATAAACAAAAAATATGTGAAATGTTATATAGCGTATATAATATTTTCCCTTGACAAAGCCCGAGGTGTGGAGATCTTCCCTTGGCTTGTTTCTCTTAAGAGTATCCCTGTGCTAAGTGGAGTACCTTATTTGGAAGTGTGATTGGAAAGGTTACCTGTCAATCCTCCGGCCTTTGAGGCTATCAGTGAAAATCAAGCTCTGATGACTTGCCCGGATAGCTCTTCTCATCCCATTAAACTGTACAAACACAGGCATTATTTAGTGCTATTTAAGCATGAAATTATAACAGATCGCTCGTAAATCGCCCAAGAAGAAGGAGACTCTAAAAATAAATCAGCAGCTCCAGTTGGAGCTCCTTATTAGCGTCTGCTGAGCCGAGGCACAACTGAGTTGCCACGGACATCCAAAGCAACCTGCTGCTGCTGCTGCTTGGAGAATTCTGAGGGAAGCTGTTCCCGTTGGTCTAGCTGAGTTCTGACTGGTTTTTTTAATGTGTGATGGGGGAGCTGATTCACGCACGTGTGTTCACGGCTTGCTAGCTGCAACATCGATAGCTCGCGTGTAGTGGTTAAGTGCGCGGACTCTAATCTGGGAGAACCGGGTTTGATTCCCCACTCCTCCACTTGCACCTGCTGATGTGACCTTGGGTCAGTCACAAGCTCTGGCACAGCTGTCCTTGAAAAAGAGCAGTTTGTGTCAGAGTTCTCTCAGCCCCACCCACCTCACAGGGTGTCTGTTGTGGGGAGGGGAAGGGAGAGGAGTTTGTAAGCCGCTCTGAGACTCCAAGTGAAGGGCGGGGTATAAATCCAATCTCTTCTTCTTCATCATCACAGGTACAGCGACCTCGATGGGGCTTATTTATTTATTTAACTTACATAAGACAATTCTAGGGGGCTTTTATCCCAAAGGGAAGCTCATAACAGTTCACAAAGATTACTAAAAACACAACCCAACCAACCATTTAAATGAGACGTTTCAAATGAGAAGCAACAACAACAAAAAAGAAATGTACAACCATGATCCTGTGCGGCTACTGCCTCTACTGGGACAACTCCTGTAAGGCCACAGGCTGTAAGCCAGGGGAGTCGAACTCATTTGTTACGAGGGCCGGCTCTGACATGTGTGCCATAAAATGTAATGCCAGGGACCAGAGATATAAACTGTATAAAGGACAGCAGCTGGTAAGTTCAGAGTTGGTGAATCCTCACTGCAAGGCCCCATGGGCTGGAAGAGGGGTGCAAAGGAAAGCCCCTATGGGTAGACTGGAGAGCCAGCAGAGCAACACTGGGAAGACACTCCCACGCTGCTTAACTGCTACAGACGAGGTAGTTCTGCCATGCAGAAGCCACAATCTGAGTAGCTCTGCCCACTCCCCCCCCAGCCAGTCTCCTGTTCCTTCCCTTGCACAAGTAGCTTGAGGGCCGCATAAGAGCCCCGGACAGGCCGGTTCTGGCCCCCGGGCGTTATGTTTGACACCCCTGCTGTACGCTATGCACTAAGGGTTCTGGCCACAGCCAAGCTTGAATACCGAGAAGCAGACTGTGCCCAGAGCTTATTCAGCAGCTGCTAAGATCACAGGATGTTCCCATCTTCCTTCCTTGCTATTGATTTCATTATCAGCTCACGCAACGTTTTACAAACATATTATATAAAACAGTATTATAGATGCATTCAGTGCTTTTTTAACATTCAGGGGTGGCATTTATTCAGTTTTTCCAAAAATTATTTTAAAAATTTATACTGCAGCAGGTTTGCTCGAACCAGCTAACAATAAGCAGCAAGATAAAGAAACAGTAGATCAGCATAAATAAATAAATAACAATACATCCAAAGATCAAAATCCAGCATAATCCTAACAAAGAAATAACACTTTGCTCTCCAAATGCTCTTTGAAAAAAGAACCACTTTACATGCATACTGGAATGGCAGAAGGGAGCAGGGAAAACAAACCTCCACTGGAAAGCTATTCCGAAGAGTGGGGTACATCACCATAAAGACACAAGCAAGTCCTCACCAATGCTCCCTCTAAGCTGTGGAGTCTTGTGAGCAAAAATTCTACTTTGTGAGCGACTGGCATTAAAGTTGTGAGCGAGCGATTGGGCTGCTGCGTAAACTAGTTTGTTCTGGAGCCGTCCTTCCTGAGCTAAGACAAAAAAATGTGTGAGCCAGAGGCTAAAAAACTGTGAGCTAACTCACACTAACTCAGCTTAGAGGTAACATTGGCTCCTCACTAAACTTACAGTCCACTCAGAATCCTACTGAAGTCATATCAATGGGAAAAACATTTCTCCTGGGAAATGTTCTTCGAATGATACTATTAGTGACACAATGGAACCCCTTAAAAAGAAGTGCCAAGGAACTTTGCACCTGTACAATATCTCCCTGTGGCATATGCCCAGATCATTCCTAGGTAAGTAACAAATAAACGGCCACAACTAAATCTTTTTCCGATTGTGGATAAAAAGGGGCATGTACCCCCGCAGTCATGGTCAGGTCATTAAAGTGCCCTAGTTGTTAAGCCTTGAACAGCTTGCTGTCCATCCCCTCTTTGCGACCCATAGTTCAGATGCATCCTATGCATGATTAATATTGAATACATTGCCTTTTTTTTTTTTTGCACCTGTGTAGATGAGCAGCATGGATTGCAAGATTCGTTAGGTTCATGGGCGGGCTCTGAAGGCACAGAGATATGGAAGCTGTAAGTCTCAAATCAAAACACTCAAGCAACATTTTCATCTTTTAATGCTGTATCTCCATAACAATTGGGGGCAGCAGCCAATGAGCCGGAAAAATGAATAACATCTAGCGGACACACCCTGCTCGGGTGCTTGGTAGGCATTCACTCTCCCCTATACTATGTGGCCCTAGCTAGGTTGTCAATGTTTCTCTGTAACCCGCTCCAAACCTTCAGGAAGGAGCGGTATATAAGCCAAATGTAATAAATAAATAAATGAGTAGCAGGTTGGCAGCACCTGTGAGACCGTAGTCTGATCACACATGAAAGAAGTCGAATTGTACAAATGGAAGCATCTGAATTTATTTCCATGCATCCAGCTGCTCAGCAAATGATCCTGTCCCCGATCACAAATGAGAAGATGATCAAGCATCCTGGGAGGGGGGGAGGCCATAAATGTAAGTTGGCTGGCAATGATGTGATGTTGTGCTGCAAATGGGAAATGCCATTTCCGGTTGCACTCGGAGAAACGAAGTACTGAAGATTGAGGGATAAGACAATACTGTTCAGCTCAGCACTGATGAATATTCTGTTCAGTTTTCAGTCCTGCAAATCAGATGGGTGACATACTAGAAAGCGCTTAGAGATCAGCTATAAGAACGATAGATGGCCTGGAAGGCAAGCCTTGGACTTGGGTGTGTGCATTAGAGAGAGAGGTGTTGGTGACTTTAAAAGTCATCATTGACTCCTGCACAGAAGATTAGACTTGGAGCAGGAGGTTGCAGGGCAGTTTGCTAAGAAAAGCACAAACAAAAGGGGCAGTAAGAAGAAACAGCGGTGAAACAGAGGCTGGCCAAGGAAGACTGAAACATAGGGCCAAATAATAGGACAGGCTGATTGCCACCAGCACCCAACTACTTACCTTGGGCACCCTGCTGGCCTTGCCACAAAGAACACAAAGCAACCCAGCAACTGTCTAAGGCTCTCAGAGATGAAATAGCATAAGGATGTCCAAAAGAAGTCAAACACCCAGTGGCCAAGGAAGGAAGAGACTATGGGTAGGATGAAGAGGGGAAGGTGTTCTGATCCTACCATAGATGTGTAAAGGTAAAGGTAAAGGTTCCCTTGCTCGAAAGCCAGTCGAATCCGACTCTAGGGTTGCAGTGCTCATCTCCGTTTCAAAGCCGAAGACATTTCCGTGGTCATGTGGCCGGCATGACTAAACACCAAGGCGCACGGAACGCTGTTACCTTCCCACCAAAGTGGTACCTATTTATCTACTTGCAATTTCTTGCTTTCAAACTGCTAGGTTGGCAGGAGCTGGAACTAGAGACGGGAGCTCACTCCATCTTGCGGCACCCGGGTCTTGAACTGCTGAATTACTGACCTTCCACAGCCTGCAGTTCAGCGTCTTAACCACTTGAGCCACTGCAGCTCCTCATAGATGTGTAGGTGAGGGCATAAAGGGATTGATGGTCAGAGCCACAGGGGAGGTGTTGGGGATCCGTAGTCTCCAGTCAAGTCCTGGGACCTGCTCCTACCATGCAAGGAATACCACACTGAATCCAAGAAGGCTGTCTTGAAAAGGAGAAGTGACTTGGATAGAAGCCGGAGCTTCCCATCTTACCCCTTCCTCTCCCGCTTTAGCTATGATGATGATGTCTCCTTTTCTTCTGCAATCCGCACATCTACTTTAACAGAGCGATTCTCCACGAAGTCACCTAGTCCATTTCTAAAGTCAATGACCAGCCTCAACGCATCTTGGACCAACGAATTCCATTGGCTAATTATGCATCGCTGTTCTGATCTTGTGCACTGAGCATTGCATGACATTCCCAGCGTGGCATGCAGCAAATTCATGCCCCCGTGCTGTTGTGGTAACATTTGAATTGGGCCTGCCACCATGAACACACATTGAATGAATGGGGGGGGGGAATAAGCACTGTGGAGAGTTCTGTCCCAAATGGAAACTCGGCCAGAATCCCAGGTTTAATTGAGATGGTGGACTCAGGTCTGGCACGTTCCAGACCCATTCCAATCGTCATCTGGAGAAGGATGCTACTGTAGCATAGTCTGGTCCTCGCTACATGACTGGTTTTCAGTTGGTCAAGGTGGATGAAGTAGAGAAACTGCTGAAAAGTGTGTGTCTAGCTTGACCCTTGCCTGTCATTGATGATAGTATCAAGATGGGCTGGGTTGGTTGAGTGAATCCAGCAAGTAATAAGTGTACTCTCTTCAGGAGGGTAGTCTTCCAACTGCTTTGAAAGAGGCTAGGGTTGCCAGGTCTGATTGTTGTGCCAGTGGGAGGAGGGAGGGACTTTCCAGGAGTGGGGAGGAGCCTCCCCTCCACAATAGAGACGGAGCCCATGGGAGTGATCGAGAGGTGCTAGGCGTGGTGGAGCTGTGACTTTTACTTTGACGGTGACTCTGGAGTTGGCTGTCGATGCATAGGCACAAATGGATGAGTTATCTGCTTCAGAGCATAGAGCTTTGCCCCAAAACCAGAGTGTTCCCCCTAATGTCACTGAAGTCCCTTCCGTTTTTCACAGGCATGTTGCGATGATTGCTGGGTTCCTGCCAGTAAGGGGGAGGGGTGATCTGAGGGGGAAGAGGAACACCTGAAACTGAGGGACCCCCACCCACACTGGGGGTCTGGCAACCCTAAAAGAGGTAGTTGCAAGACCCCTCTTGAAGAACATTCCTGGATTACCTAAATAAATACCGCCGAATGGCCAACATCTTGGGTAAACTGCTTGAGCATGTGGTAGCTACACAACTGCAGGTAGATCTAGAGGAGGTAGATTATCCAGATTCAGGCCCGAGTTTGGGACAGAAGCATTCTTGGTCACCCTGACTGATGATCTTTGCTGGGAGAGTGGTGGGAAGGAGTGCATCCCTCTTGATTCCCCTGAATCTATCACAAGCTTTCAGTGTTATCACTCATGGTATCCTCAGGAGAGGCTGGTAGACTTGGGAGTAGGGGCCACCATGCTTTGGTGGTTCTGCTCTTACTTGACTGATTCCAGAAGGTGGTGCTGGGGGACTGCTGTTTATACCTATAGCATTTATGCTACGGGGTCCCACGGGGATCCTATGCTATTTAACATCCACAAGAAACCAGTGGGAAAGATCGTGTGGGAATTTGAAGTAAGGTGTCACCAATTTGCTCATGATACCCAGCTCTATGTCTCCTAAACAGCTGAGTCGGCTGGGTCTGTGAAGTCCTGAACAGGTGCTTGGGGAAGATAACGGGATGCATGAGGGTCAATAAATTGAAGCTCAATCCAGGCAAGACTGAGGTACTGTTGGTCAATGATTACACTGTGAGGGCTCACCTTGTCCTGGAAGGGGAAGCACTCCTCATGACATTGCAGGTCTGTAGCTTAGGGGCACTGCTGGCTCTTGGCCAATGGCTGGAGGCAGAGGTCTCCTACATGGCCCATTTTGGCAGCTTCATTGATATGGACTCATTTCCAGTCTAGTTTCCACCTGGGCTATGGGATGGACACGGCGCTGGTCGCCCTCACAGATTATCTCCGCAGACATTTGGATCAAGGCGGGTCAGGGCTGCTGGTGTCACTCTATCTATCAGCAGTGGTTGACATGATCAACTATGATCTGTTGACGCACCACCTTGCTGATGTGGGGATTAAGGGGACAACCTTGAAGTGGTTTGAATCTTTTCTCCGAGGTCAGGGACAGAGGGTGGCACTAGGGGAGAGAGTTTTGTCGAGACACTTGTCAGAATGTGGTGCCCCCAAGGGGCTATTCTCTCCCCAATATTGCTCAACATCTTCATGTGCCCCCTCGCCCAGCTGGTATGAAGTTTCGATGTTCTTTTAGCACCAGTACCAATGGTTAAGTGTCTGGGTGTGACTCTGGATGCCTGCCATTCATTGGAGGCCACCGGGATGGCGTTTTTCTATTTATACCAAGTCAGGCAATTGGTCCCTTTCCTGTCCTGCCCTGACCTAGCCATAGTGATCCACACAATGGCCAACTCCAGGCTAGATTACTGTATCTCGCTGTACACAGAGCTACCCTTGAGACTGATCTGGAAACTTCAACTGGCCCAAAATGCAGCGGCGCAGGTCCTTACAAGGACCCCTATTAGAGCCTGTATCCAAGTGGTGCTCCACCAGCTGCCCTGGCTCCAGATTGAGTACCGAATCAAGTTCAAGGTGTTGGTTTTAACCTTCAGAGCCCTACGCAGTCTGGGACCAATGTATCTGCGGGACCGCCTCTCCTGGCATACCCCCCAAAGAGCATTATGCTCTTCTAATAAAAACACACTGGAGATTCCGGGACTAAGGAGTATTCCCCTGGCCTCAACCAGAAACAGAGCCTTTTCAGTGATGGCTTCAACTTGGTGGAATGCACTCCCAACTGAGAGCTGAGCCCTGTGGGATTTGGCACAATTCTACAGGGCTTGAAAGATGGAGTTATATGTCACGACAGGGCCAGTGGGCAAGGCAGAGAGGGGGAGTTCACAGTCCAGTCCAAGAGTCAAGCCAGAGAGACAGCAAACAATCAGAGCAAAAGTCCCAATACAGAAAGGCAAGCCGTAGTCAGAGCGTGCCTCTTTGTGTCTGGTTGCCAAGTCCCGGCGTCTCCGATCCCTCAGCCGGTCGATAGGTGGTGGAGAATCAGGTGGCATGCTGCTGGGGCCAGGCACTGCCTGATCGGTTTTAGGTGCAGGCTGTTCTGGAGGCTGGTGCTCATCCTTTCTGGCACTTAGGTTTTACAAAGACTCCCGTGCCTCTGATGGTGTTAAAGGCACGGAATCCTCAGCTTCAGAGCTCCCAGGCGCCGGGTCGGGGGAGGCATGACACTATCCCAGCCTCAGACCCCCCCCCTATCTTGAGGGCCAGGTTTGTCAGGGTAGGAGGCATGGAATTGCCAGACCAAGTCAGGGGCATGAAGATTGGGGGCAGGTTCCCAAGATCGATCATCAGGCCCATAGCCTTTCCAATCCACGAGGTATTGGAGAGTACCTCGTTGAAGACGGGAATCGAGGATTTGCTGTACCTCATATTCCTCCTCGTCATCAACCAAGACAGGTGGTGGTGGCGCAGGTGGTGTGCCCCGGTTTGGATCAGGAGGGGATGACAACTGGAGTAGGGAACGGTGAAAAACAGGGTGGATCCGGAGGTTATCAGGAAGTTGCAGGCAGAAGGCGACAAGGTTGACTTGGGAAGTGATTCTGTAGGGGCAGATGAAACAGGCCTCTAATTTGCGGGAATGATTAGGAGTACGGAGATACCGAGTAGATAACCAGACTAGATCACCTACCCATAGCGGCGGTCCTTCCTGCCACTTGCGGTCAGCCGCGACTTTGTAGGCGTCTTTTGCTTGTTGCAGTTCTCGGAGGAGATCATGCAGTGCTTGTAGTTCTTGTATGTGGTCATCTGCGGCTGGGACGTTGGAGGAGGGATTGATAGTGGAAAAGAACTGCGGATGATGTCCATAGTTCGCTGCAAACGGTGTTGTCTGGGTGGAGGTGTGCACTGCATTATTGTATGCAAATTCAGCCAGCGGTAGCAAAGAGTACCAGTTATCCTGCTGATAGCTGACATAGCACCGGAGATATTGCTCTAAGGTGGCATTGGTTCTCTCTTTCTGCCCATCGGTTTGGGGGTGATAGGCGGAAGACAGATGGATCTCAGTCCCCAAGCCGGTGTGTAAGGCCTGCCAGAAACATGAGGAGAATTGTGGGCCGTGGTCAGAAACGATACTGGTTGGGATTCCATGTAACCGGAAGACATAGTGCAGATACAGGAGGGCAGTTTCAGCCCCAGTCCGGATTTTAGCACAAGGAATGAAGTGTGTCATTTTTGTAAATAAATCCACTACAACAAAGATGCAGGTGTGTCCTTGGGACCGAGGAAGGTTGACAATAAAGTCCATTGACACAACGTCCCAAGGACCAGACGGAGTAGGTAAGGGATGTAGTAATCCGGAAGGTTTGGCTGGAACATATTTGGCTTGGCGGCAGGTGTCGCAGGAGTTTATGTAGCGATCGACGTCTGCCCAAACTCGAGGCCACCAGAATTCTCGAGTTAGCAGGTGAATGGTTTTATGGTGCCCAAAATGTCCAGCAGGAGGAGCATCATGGCTGAGACAGAGAACTCGAGCCTTAAGAGGCCCCGGGGGAACATAAAGGCAGTCACGGTGAAGCAGGAGTCCATCTCAGGTGGTTAGATCTCCTGTAGCACCTTGCTGAAGCTCTTGGAGCCGCTGTTGTGCCTAAGCATCGGTGGCTTGACCGGTCCTGATGTCATCGGCTAGGGATCGTGGACACAGTACCTACTGGTGGCGATGACCGTGGGCGGCAGAATAGTGGTCTCTGGAGATTTCTCTGCTACAGCGGGTGCATATTCTGGTTTTTGTGATAAGGCATCTGCCTTTTGGTTTGGGGTATGAGGGATGTAGGATATCTTGAAGTTAAAACGAGAAAAGAACAAAGACCAGTGGATCTGGCGTTGGTTTAACCGGCATGTGGATTGTAAGTGTTCTAGATTTCTATGGTCTGTGAGGACTTGGACCGGGTGAAGAGCGTGGACCGGGAAAAAAGCCCCTTCAACATGGTGTCACCAGACTTCGAATGCTGCTTTGATAGCTAGTTAACTCCCTCTCCCATATGGTATAGTTGCGTTCTGCTGGCGTGAGCTGGCGGGAGTAGTAGGTGCAAGGTTGTAAAAGTTGGGTGGGGTTGCCTTGCTGAGAGAGAATGGCCCCGATGCAAAACTGGATGCATCCGATTCTACAGTGAAGGGGAGTTGGGGGTCTGGGTAGTGGAGCAATGGACCAGAGGCAAAGTGGGTTTTTAAGGTAGTGAAGACATGTTCTGCCTCAGGTGTCCATTGAAATGGTTCTTTTGGCTGAAGTAGGCATGTCAAGGGTGTGGTCAATGCTGCATAGGAATGAATTGGCAGTAATAATTGGCAAAGCCGAGTAGTCCTTGGACATCCTTTCTATTCTGAGGGGCTTGCCACTGAAGAATGGCTTCCACTTTCTTTGGGTCCATCAGGATTCCTTGTGGTGATACGATGTGGCCCAAGAACTCGACAGATTTCAGGTGAAATGCGCATTTTTCAAGTTTGGCATATAGTCCATGTGCTCGAAGGCATTCAAGCACTTGTTTTACATTATCAGTATGCTGGGTCAAGGAGGCGGACAAAGACTCCCGTACCTCCGATGGTGTTAAAGGCACGGAGTCCTCAGTTTCAGAGCTCCCAGGTGCCGGGTCGGGGGCAGGCATGACACCCTTCTTGTTCTTATCTGATAGGAGCCAGTGAAGCCTTGCTTTGTTTGTGCTGCCTGATACTGAATCAGACCCTTGGGTCCATCAAAGTCAGTATTGTCCACTCAGACTGGCAGTGCCTCTCCAAGGTCTCAGGCAGAGGTCTTTCACATCACCCACTGCCTGATCTTCTTAACTGGAGATGCCAGGGTTTGCACCTGGGACCTTCGGCATGCCAAGCAGATGCTCAGCCACTGAGCTGCAACCCCTCCCCTCCCCCGTGTATGTTGATAAACATTTTAGATTTTTCTGCAAAACATTTGCTGAAAAATCTGTTTAGCAGATTTGGGTAGCCACAGATGGGGGCCGCATGTTGCTAATAGTACATAGATTGAGAATCCAGCCAACATTGCTGTGACGACATTGCTGTCTTGAATTTCTGTCTCATTCATCCTCTCCCCCACCCCCATCTGGTTTGGGTCAATATTTTTGAATTGAATTGCAGTTCTAGCCTTCAAATAGCTTTTGAATGACCTCTATCTTTTCCGGAATTTCCTTTTTCTTCCAGTACTTGGCAAATATAATTCTCGCTGCCGTTAAACAGTGTAACAGTAAATACTTCTCCACTTTCCCATACGTCTCTGGGATCATATTAAGTAGACATAACTCTGGTTTAGGAACAATATATACTTCTAAAATTTCATGTAACATGCTACAAATCATCTTCCAAAATTCTTTTGCCTTAGCACAATTCCACCACATATGAAGGTAGGTACCAACATTCTGATTACACGTCCAAGAAATATTCGATACTGCCTGAGAAAATTTTGCTATTCTGGCTGGATACATATACCACCTTAATGCCACCTTATAGATATTTTCTTTAAAAGCAGTTGCTCTTGTAGTTCTTGTGTTAGTATTCCATATTTTCAGCCACTTATCCATCTCAATATCATAACCTAAATCCCTACTCCATATGGAGTGTCTATATGGAAAGTTATACCTTTCTAACTCCACAAGTCAGTGGGCTTAAAACAGTGTAGCTTAGTTTAGGATGGCACTGTTAACATGGTATAGCAATGTTCACTACCACCCAGTCTCACATTCCTGGCACCACTGACTACAGTAAGGGGGGCAGTGATATATCACTAGCCCTTCACCACAAGGGAAACCTCAGAGCATGCCTGGAGAAACCTAGGCTGCGATCAGATGTGCTGTTTGATCTGGTGTCATTGCTGTGCCCTTCTGGATTTAAAATGCACATCCAGACAGTAACATCTGTCTTCTGTTCCCCAGTCATGGGCACCCTGTTCTCACCTGTCTTCAAGCTGGACTTATTTGGCATTGGGGAGAGTCCGGTCCTTCCTGGTGCATGTGGTTTCACCCCACATTTCAGGATGTCTGAATAATCCATCCTGCTCTCAATCTGCTTGGGAAGTCTGAACGTTTGAGGCTTTTTCTTGAGGCAGTTAGTGAGGTGCGCATAACTGCATATTCACATCTCTCTCACACACACACAGACACACAGGAGCTTCTCAAAACTATATTTTCTTTTTTAAAAAAATCCAAAGAAAGATGCTTGTGTAGTTTTTTCTGTGCTTTCTGGCCATAGAGTGGGGAAGGGGTTAATCAAAAAGATGAGTTTTTTTCAGAGAGGGAGGAGGGGCAGTCCATTAACGATGCCTGTAATAGAAGCTTTGCACCAAGCTTTTAAATAAAAATGCCAGCAGCACACAGGACACAGAATGAGGCTTCTCTATTCTCTCCCTACTCCCAGCTTTGAAAAGTTTGAAACACTGAATTGATTAAAAGCTGTTTCAAAAACACTTCTTTCACACTGAACTACATATCCCAGCAGCCTACTCCAGCAACCCCATTGGCCACCAGCTGCCACCATCTGCCAGGAGTTTGTAGCGCTGATTCCCATAAGCGCTTATGTGCACACTCAAAAGACAAAAAAAAACCTGCCTGATCACCCTGCTCCATGGCTGCCATGTCTGATCAATCAACCATGGGATGAAAACA
This sequence comes from Gekko japonicus, assembly GCF_001447785.1. Classification (NCBI taxonomy): domain Eukaryota; kingdom Metazoa; phylum Chordata; class Lepidosauria; order Squamata; family Gekkonidae; genus Gekko; species Gekko japonicus. The sequence goes on along the minus strand of NW_015169254.1, from coordinate 97,119 downwards.
CATGGAAGCAGATTAAGTGGGGGAGGTCTGATCAAAACTCTGTTACAAAAAAATCCTGGATCAATTAGAAGCGGGACCACACTGGATCAAACTGCATGTCTGACCACAGCCCTAGCCACTCTTGACCACTCTGTGCAGAATGCGTTTGGGATTCCACAGTCCATCCAAAGTTTGAACAGAATGGAATGAATTTGTGATGGGCTCTGCCAAAACTTTCGGGAATGAAATCAGGCACTTCACCCTTTTGTTACCTCCTTATATTAACGAAGAGGGTTTAAAAAAAACATGTCTGAAGAGGCAGCTAAACTGTGTTTGGTGATCCCAAGATCCTACCAAAATGTCACTCAGGCTTTGAGTGCCTCCCTTTTTTCATGAGCCTGATAGGATTGCTGATATTATAAGCAACTCTAAGCTGCTTGGCACTGTGGATGGATGATTTATATTTTATGATCCTACAAGAACTATAAATATGTTTTCTCCCCTTACTTTGGGGGGAAAGTATGTCTGACACACACACACACACACACACACACACACACACACACACACATATATATATATGAAGCAGCATGACAAGCTAGTAAGAAAAGAATTGCAGTTTAAATGTCAGCTGAAACAATCTCACTCTCTTTTTATAATTTGCAAAGCTCTCCGAACTACTGGAGTGAGCTGCTCGCCTGTTTGAAGTTCATCCAGAAAATCCTTTTGCAAAATATTTGCTGAAGCACAGTAATGCAGGGAGTCAGAGGGGATTAAAAGCATCTCTGTCCCTCCTGTAAGGACTCCCTCTTTCTAAAGCGGGGTGGTAGTGGTGGTGGTGTTTTGTTTTTGCTAATAGGAGAGTAGAGGCCCTTCTTTGCATCTGGCAACTGCAATGCAAGGGCACAAAAGAACACTCACCGCAGAAGACTTGGCCTCACTCCTGTATTATTGAAATACCTCATTTGACATTTTGACTGTTTCGGTTAGGGAACAAAGGATGCTCCAGTTAATCCAAAAGGCAGGGTGAGGAGCCCAGTCTTTCCCTGCTCCGCTCGTGGCAGCTACCGAACACAACGCCTGCCTCATCAGGGGACGGCAGTCTGTTCGTGTTATATCCACCATGCGCACTACCACCCTGTGTTGTGGGCTCAAGATGAGGGAGGTCTTAAGGGCTGGTCTGAAGCCTGCTGAAAACCATGAGAAATCCTAGGCAGGTGATAAATTTGTCATATGCGGAGCACTTTGCAATACAGCTCAGCCTAAAGAGGCAGGGCTTAATTGCGAAACTCTTCATCACAATGGAAAAAAGACAACGCCACTGTTAGTGGCTGATAGGGTTGCCAACCTCCAGGTAGTAGCTGGAGATTTCCTGGGATTACAACTGGTGTCCAGGCGACAGAGATCAGTTCACCTGGAGAACATGGCCATTTGGAAAGGTGGACTCTTTGGCACTGTAAAAAGTTTGCAACTATGGAGAACTTTGTCTTTAAAAATGCTGCTTAAAAAGTGCACTAAACAGGAAGCAAGACTGTCTGTTTGCTCGTCTCTGCCCTGCCTGCACCCTAGTGGCTACTCTGTGGAACTGCACTAAAAGTAAAATAAACTGAAATGCACTTACTTCATGTAGGATGCAGGATGATACCAGCTTTACTGAGCCCTCAAGCTGACTTTGGCCCTGAAAATATTGTAGCCAGAGCACCTCCCCCCGGAATTCTTCACTGTGCCTCTCTAGCTTCAGTAGATGACTTTTAACCCCATTGAAATAAATATGAAATGGGTTATTTTTTCCTGGTTTTGTATGAATAAAACAGTCCTACATTCCAGGCACAGAGGAGGCCTACACCACAATATATTTCCAAATTCCTGATGCAAAGTAGGGTTGCTAGGCTCCAGGCTGGGCCTGGAGATCTACCAGAATTACAACCGACCTCCAGACTACAGAGATTGTTTCCCCTAGAGAAAACTGCTGCTTTCAAGGGTGGACTGTATGGGGTTATACCCCACTGAGGTCCATCCCCTCCCGAAACCCTGCCCTCCCCAGGCTCCACCCCCAGATCTCCAGTTTATTTCCCAATCTGGTACTGGCAAACCTATGTGGCAGGGCTAACTTTGCATTGGGTTTGCTTTTGTCATGGATTCTCACATTTGACATTGCCTTTGATTCTCAGGTTGTCTAATGGATCAGATTCTCTGATTTTTACAATTATTGGGTTGCCACAGCATTCCTATTGGTTTGGCTTGCTGATCTCTGCTTTGACATTGGGTTGGATTCTCAGGTTGGACATTTGTTGGGGTAGGCTTGCCGTATTATCCTGAACTTCTGTTGGGATTCTCTGATTCTGCATTGGTTCTTTGTGCTTGTTGGTTCTGTCTGCTTTGAGAGGCATTTGGCTAAGGGTTGCTTTGCTTGCTCTTGTGTTTTTGGCTACTCTTTGCCCTGGAGAAAGCATGGAACCCCATCCCGGAAACAATGGAGGATGGCTGGGTTACCTTGTTCAGGGGTCCATAGAATTGGATCTGTTGGTCCAATTCACTTGAAACATGGGAATTATTTAATGAACATGCATCAGCAGCTCTGCTGTAATTTTGGAGCAATTTGCTCAAAAGACCCAGCCCTCCAGAAAGATTCCCATAGGAAATAATGGAGCAGAATAATATCAGAATCCCCACTCCCCACAAAAAACAGATCTGAATACCAAACCGGTATTTGGAGCCTGGATAATCAGGAATTCTGTTTATTTGTGTTGTTTTTTGGATCCCTGGATCTGGGAGAGTCGACTCTGCAGATGCAGTATCTTTGAAGGGTGCTTTCACACACACTGAATAATGTACTTTCAATCCACTTTCGAAGCACTTTAGCAACCATTTGCAAGTGGGTTTTGCCATTTTCAAACCTACACACACACACACACACACACACACACACATATATATATATCTGAAGCAGCATGACAAGCTAGTAAGAAAAGAATTGCAGTTTAAATGTCAGCTGAAACAATCTCACTCTCTTTTTATAATTTGCAAAGCTCTCCGAACTACTGGAGTGAGCTGCTCGCCTGTTTGAAGTTCATCCAGAAAATCCTTTTGCAAAATATTTGCTGAAGCACAGTAATGCAGGGAGTCAGAGGGGATTAAAAGCATCTCTGTCCCTCCTGTAAGGACTCCCTCTTTCTAAAGCGGGGTGGTAGTGGTGGTGGTGTTTTGTTTTTGCTAATAGGAGAGTAGAGGCCCTTCTTTGCATCTGGCAACTGCAATGCAAGGGCACAAAAGAACACTCACCGCAGAAGACTTGGCCTCACTCCTGTATTATTGAAATACCTCATTTGACATTTTGACTGTTTCAGTTAGGGAACAAAGGATGCTCCAGTTAATCCAAAAGGCAGGGTGAGGAGCCCAGTCTTTCCCTGCTCCGCTCTTGGCAGCTACCGAACACAAAGCTTGCCTCATCAGGGGACGCCAGTCTGTTCGTGTTATATCCACCATGCGCACTACCGCCTTGTGTTGTGGGCTCAAGATGAGGGAGGTCTTAAGGGCTGGTCTGAAGCCTGCTGAAAACCATGAGAAATCCTAGGCAGGTGATAGTGGCTGATAGGGTTGCTCCAGGTAGTAGCTAGAGATTTCCTGGGATTACAACTGGTGTCCAGGCGTCAGAGATCAGTTCACCTGGAGAACATGGCCATTTGGAAAGGTGGACTCTTTGGCACTGTCAAAAGTTTGCAACTATGGAGAACTTTGTCTTTAAAAATGCTGCTTTAAAAAGGAAGCAAGACTGTCTGTTTGCTCGTCTCTGCCCTGCCTGCACCCTAGTGGCTACTCTGTAGAACTGCACTAAAAGTAAAATAAACTGAAATGCACTTACTTCATGTAGGATGCAGGATGATACCAGCTTTACTGAGCCCTCAAGCTGACTTTGGCCCTGAAAATATTGTAGCCAGAGCACCTCCCCCCGGAATTCTTCACTGTGCCTCTCTAGCTTCAGTAGATGACTTTTAACCCCATTGAAATAAATATGAAATGGGTTATTTTTTCCTGGTTTTGTATGAATAAAACAGTCCTACATTCCAGGCACAGAGGAGGCCTACACCACAATATATTTCCAAATTCCTGATGCAAAGTAGGGTTGCTAGGCTCCAGGCTGGGCCTGGAGATCTACCAGAATTACAACCGACCTCCAGACTACAGAGATTGTTTCCCCTAGAGAAAACTGCTGCTTTCAAGGGTGGACTGTATGGGGTTATACCCCACTGAGGTCCATCCCCTCCCGAAACCCTGCCCTCCTTAGGCTCCACCCCCAGATCTCCAGTTTATTTCCCAATCTGGTACTGGCAAACCTATGTGGCAGGGCTAACTTTGCATTGGGTTTGCTTTTGTCATGGATTCTCACATTTGACATTGCCTTTGATTCTCAGGTTGTCTAATGGATCAGATTCTCTGATTTTTACAATTATTGGGTTGCAACTGCATTCCTATTGGTTTGGCTTGCTGATCTCTGGTTTGACATTGGGTTGGATTCTCAGGTTGTACATTTGTTGGGGTAGGCTTGCCATATTATCCTGAACTTCTGTTGGGATTCTCTGATTCTGCATTGGTTCTTTGTGCTTGTTGGTTCTGTCTGCTTTGAGGGGCATTTGGCTAAGGGTTGCTTTGCTTGCTCTTGTGTTTTTGGCTATTCTTTGCCTTGGAGAAAGCATGGAACCCCACCCCGGAAACAATGGAGGATGGCTGGGTTAGCTTGTTCAGGGGTCCATAGAATTGGATCTGTTGGTCCAATTCACTTGAAACATGGGAATTATTTAATGAACATGCATCAGCAGCTCTGCTGTAATTTTGGAGCAATTTGCTCAAAAGACCCAGCCCTCCAGAAAGATTCCCATAGGAAATAATGGAGCAGAATAATATCAGAATCCCCACTCCCCACAAAAAACAGATCTGAATACCAAACCGGTATTTGGAGCCTGGATAATCAGGAATTCTGTTTATTTGTGTTGTTTTTTGGATCCCTGGATCTGGGAGAGTGGACTCTGGAGATGCAGTATCTTTGAAGGGTGCTTTCACACACACTGAATAATGTACTTTCAATCCACTTTCGAAGCACTTTAGCAACCATTTGCAAGTGGGTTTTGCCATTTTCAAACCTTGTTTTTTTATGACCCTGCAGGAACAGCCTGTGCTTCCCCTAACATTTGCCCTGTGAAACAATCCTTGAAAGTGCTTTTGCACAGGACAATTGCTGCTCACTGCCTTCTAGAAGACACAAACATTGCAACTTTCCCACATCAAAACAACAGCTTAGACACTCCCTACCGAAGGCTTTTGATCTGTATGCATCTGCATCCAAAGTATCGATTGTGCACTCATTGTAATTCACACATGACATGCAGATTTGTTTCTAAGTCCTTTCAGTGTTGACTTCCTGCTGGCTCTGTTTTAAAAACAAGCTGATGTATAGTTGGGTTTCTAGCCCAATGATAAATAAAACATTTTTCAACTGAATAGCTGTCCCAAGGACACCAGCTCTTACAGCAACCGGCTTGCCTCCTCTTCATTAGCTGCTGCAGTGCGAAAGGCATTTAAGCGATCACTTGACTGTACATTTCAAATACCCAAACCCTGGCTTCTCACAGCAAGGGTCAGTTGAAGAATGGCAAAATTCTATTTATTTGAAGCAGGGCAGATGTTCCCCCTCACACTACGGTGTCGGGCCTTTCAGTAAGCCTCTCCCACGCCACCATGTTGCTACGAAACTCTGCTTCATCCAAGCTCCACTTACTATACCCTCTCCTTTCACTCAGTTAAAGGTAACACACAAGCACTCTTTCTCCTAACACAAAATATTATCAGTCTTGTGAGGGTCATCATGATAAAACAGGGACACTCTATCACCATACTTAATGGATGTGTTGCGTGCAGCTTCTGTTCCCTGTATATAGTTAAGGATGCACTTTAAGAACACTTTTCAAAACTACTTCTGTGTATTTTTCGGTCATATGGAAGTTTTAAACATCTGGAGATCAAAATTATTTACGGAAGCAAAGTCTGCGTCGGGGGCAAAGGTGGGGAATAACATGCTTCTCTCCATTTCAGATGCACTCTTTAACCAGCAGAGCGTATTACACACACTTTAAAGAGGCAAGTGTTGAAGGTGCTCCTTGCAACAGCTGGCGTTTGACTCCTACTCCAAGTCTGAAGTTTTCAGTTTAATGCACTGGAACATGAACGCCATCACAAAACCAATGTGTGCCCTTCTCCCAACCTTCTCACATATACAGATGGAAAAAACTGCACTGGGGGATACTGTTGCTAGGAGGGTTTTCACAACAGGCTTGTTTCCTGGGATATATCTTACAAAATGCTGGTGTCTCTCTAGCAGATAAAAGTTACTGGAGAGTGACTGTGGCTATGGGAAAGTTGTGCTCAACCCTTAAACGGGAAGAAACTTCCCCTGTGATGTTCCAGGGACTATCTGAGCAGGTTCCAGGTGATATCTGAGCAGGCTTTCTGTGAGATAACAGGAATGCTGCTCAGGGAAGTCTCCAACATCCCTCTTGAAATGGAGCTATTCCTAGACCAGCTACAGGACTTACAAATCGGCCACCTGGAGGTTGCGGTCACAGCACCAGATAAAATGGGGGGGCTATTCCCTCCGGAGGAATTTGACCCGCAGTTGTGTGATCATACAGTCCTTTGGAGCTGTGGGCACAGCCCACCACTGCGTAATCAGATGCAACAGTGGGTGAGTCGGGGGTGTGTGTTGCTGTTTGTTTCCAATGTGCTTAAACAAGGAATCAATGAATCACACCTCCACATTGAGTGTGGATGATGGAGTGTGCGATGATGCGCATACTGAGAAAGGGGGGAACCGCACAGAGTCGGGATGGCCTGATCAGACTATCCCCCCCGACGCTATGAGAGTGTGCTGGAGCGACCAGACAGGGGAAAGTCCATCCATGGCCCGTAGCAACCCGTTTGCTATTGGACTTTCCCTGGTGCCTGTTTACTTTGCTTCTGTGATGGAGCAATACGGGTTGCTGCCGGCTGCGGGACGCTTCCCAGATGTTCATCCGCCCAGCATTTAAATCCACCCAGCATTTGCACCTATGTAAGGCTAATTGTGCGTATGATCGCAACCGGAGAGAGCTCCATTTCAAGTGGCAAAGGATGGTCTGTTTCTGGAAATGGAGCCCTTACCTCCAAGCTTGCAGATCTGCAGGAGTTGCAGATTTAGGGACAGAGAGGCCACGATTTTTGCATGAACCGCCTTCAGCAATAGATCCGATATGAGCCAATCATCTGCCCTGTTCAATTCAACACACATTGGCTTGCAAGCTGAAACTTGAGATACGAGTCCCAGCAGAGGCTTGGTAGGGAGGGGCATGAACCGGCATTGCCTACCGCTCACCTGTGAAGGCCTCCTCTGATTTCTACTCTATTGCCTGGGAAATGGGCAGGCTTGGGTTGGCACTGTGATAAAGCCTGGCTATGCTAGCAAAGTGACAAGCCAGCCAGCTTGAATAGTGACCCCAAACCGAATCCCTGGCTAAATTACTCTTGAGCATGTACTGAGCATCCTGTAGCATCCATTAGGTAGAAAATGCACAGCAGCTATCAAACAGGAGAAATCTGGGTCTGCATTTTTATCTACTCGTTTGAATGTAAATGGCTTTCTAAGCATTTTCCTGTTTTAACAGGGCTGCCTTCCTAGTCACCTTCTTTCAGACTGTGTGGACACCTACTAGATTCAGACCAAAATGGTAGATGCTAACATAACATAAAGAAAATTATTATGGGATAAACAGAGAGCTGAATGCAAGCACTCAGCCTTCCCACAGCCTCCTTTGGGATGATGGGAGATTGTTCAAGGAGACATTTCACTTCTCCAACAAATTGGTCCCCCTCTGACAGATCTAGAGACTCAGAAAGGGACTGCACAAATAGTAGCTCTAAGGGTCCTGCTAGGGGTGCCATCATCCAGGTGGAGCCTGGAGTTCTCTCAGAATTGCCACTGAACTCTAGACCACAGAGATCAGTTTCCCCAGAGAAAATGGCAACTGCAGAGGACAGACTCTATGATACACCACAGATTCTAGGTGAAATCCCTCTCCAGGTTCCACCCTCCACAGGCTCTGCCCCCAAATCTCCAGGCATTTCCCAGGCCAAAGTTGGCAACCCTAGGTCCTGTTCATGTCCTCAGGTTGCACAAGCTGAAAGGTACGCACAAAAACAGGATAAGCTGGAGCCCTGGGAACTTCCAGGACCACGTCTGCAATTTATGTGGCATCTAAGTCAGAATGAATAATCTGCAAAGTGTTTAGCAGTTCAGACATAGTGGGCCACCAAGGAATCCCCCCAACTCCCCCTGCAAGCCATGATGTAAAAGGCCGCTTAACAGCAAGCACACAGATATAAGGGTACAGCTAATTCTGCCAGAGCACACGCCTGTCGAATGGGAACAGGTTAGAATATGATGGAAGAATAGGGAAACCATTGCTGTAACTCACCAGATACATATTCAAGTGTTGTCGTTGCAACTGATTTATGGTGATTCCAGCAAGGGTCTTTCGAGGCAAGTGAGAAGCAGAGGCATTTTGCCATTGCCTTCCTTGGCAGAGTCTTCCTTGGTGGTCCCCTATCCGAGTGCTGACCCTGCACAGCTTCCAAGTTCTGATGAGACTGGGCAACACACACACACCCCACTCCACAATCCTAACGCAACCAATATATAGAACATAATTAGCGTCAGAAAATCCAGCCGGGCAGACGGCAGGAGCTGCATTTTGTGCACACCTTGCGGTGTTCCACAAGGGGATTCTGTCGGGCACATGCAGTGTAGGAATTACTCTGAAGCATAGTACAAGCACTGAAATTTTTCTGGCGGGTATTGTGTGTGTGTGTGTGTGTGTCTGTGTGTGCGTGCACTTCCATGCCTGAAAGTCATGACGACGTCTAGTGACCCCTACTTGGGGCTTGTACGTTTTTCAGAGAGAAGGCTTGATAGACTGCCTCTGTGCCCCGGCCCTGGTATCCCTTGGAGGTCTCCCTTCCAATTACTTGCCAGGGTCTTTTCTCCCTTTCTCACAATACAAGAACTCGTGGGCATGAAATTGCTGAGCGGTCGGGTTAGAACGGATAAAAGGAAGTACTTCTTCACCCAAAGAGTGATTAACACATGGAATTCACTGCCACAGGAAGTGGTGGCGGCTACAAGCATGGACGGCTTCAAAAGGGAATTAGATAAGCGTATGGAGCAGAGGCCCATCAGTGGCTATTAGCCACAAGGTATAGATAGGGACTCTGGGACAAGTGATGCTCTGTCTTCTTGGTGCTTGGGGGGGCCAACAGTGGGAGGGCTTCTAATGTCCTGGCCCCACTGGTGGACCTCCTGATGGCACCTGGTATTTCTGGCCACTGTGTGATACAGAGTGTTGGACTGGATGGGCCTTTGGCCTGATCCAACATTGGCATCTCTTGTGTTCTTATGTCGGCCCTGCTCAGCTTCCAAGATCTAACGAGATCTGGCTTGCATGACCTACCCAGGTCAGGGCAAGTGCTGAACGTTTGGGGTAATGCTCAGCCCTCTTGTCCTCTTCCAGTACCGCAATTCCACCCTTCCAGCCCTTCGGCCAGTCAAAGCCAGCAGTCCTTTCTTCTGTTGAGATTATGCTAAGCACTCTCCCCGTGGACTGACACCAACTCCGTGTACCGCAGGTAACTTGATTTCATTACATGGCTTTCTTAGACCATGACTGATAATATTAGTACAATCGCACCTTGGTCTGACAAGCACAGACATCATTCAGCTAGCAGTTGGGGGCAAAATACCTCGAGAAGGCCGGGGTCTGGAATCCGGGTTGCCATCCTCAAGGAGGGGGCTGGTGTCCTCCTGCAATCACAACTGATCGCCAGACAACAGAGAGCAATTTCCCTGGAGGACATGGCAGCTTCAGAGGGTGCACTCGATGGCATCACATCCCTGCCGAGGTCCCTCCCCTTCCCAGGCTCCGCCCCCACCAGGCTCCACCCCCAAGTCTCCAAGAATTTCCCAATCCAGAGTGGCAACCTAGCTGGAATGTGTCTGGCTCCCGTTCTGTCTTCTGGGACACAGGAATGGTCTTAGCCAGGGCTATTTTTGGACAGGAACGCACAGGAACAGAGTTCCGGCTGGCTCCTGAGTTGGCCACGCCCAGCAGGAACTCATTAGCATAACAGGCCACACCCAACAGCAGAAACTCATTAGGATTGGCTACATTAGGGGTGTGTGGCCTAACATGCAGAGGAGTTCCTGCTACAAAAAAAGGCCCTGGGTTTTGACAACAAACAAGGTAAACAGAATAAGAAGCAAAAGGTGGGTGTGGCTGATAGTCCACACTTCTGGTAACATGGGGGTGTGTCCTAATATGCTAATGAGCTGTGCTATCAGGGGTGTGGCCTAATATGCTAATGGGTTTCTGCTGTTGGGTATGGCCTATTATGCTAATGAGTTCCTGCTGGGCTTTTTCTACAAAAAAAGCCCTGGTCTTAGCCAAAGGATGTCTGGAGCGGCTCCCCTGGGCACCGGGCTACCACCATGCAGCCATCTGCCCGACCGACTGCTTTGAGGGCCCTGCTGCCACAGAGTTACCATTGACCCCCAT
>NW_015169254.1:71097-85861 GCF_001447785.1 Gekko japonicus | reverse complement strand
AATAAATAAATACCTTGTGGCTAATCGCCCCGGATGGACCTCCGCTCCACCTGAGGAGGGTGGGATTTGGAGAGGGGAGGGACTTCAACGGAGTGTCATGCCACAGAGTCCAACTCCCAGAGTGGCCGTTTTCTCCTGGTGATCTGACCTGTGTCACCTGGAGACCAGCTGTAATCTCAAGAGATCTCCAGCCACCCCCTGGAGGTTGGCAACCACAGTGAGAGGAGACGTGCAAGCCCTCTGCCCGAGACCTTGGAGAGCCACTGCCAATCAGATTAGACCCAGCCTTTCTGAGACTGCGTGAACCTTCAGAATTCTAACACGGCACAGTGGGCTCAGCCACAAAATGGCTGCCACGGAAGTGTTGTAAAAATAGTCAAAAGTATTTAAATTACTCAGGCCCCTGCCACACGGGCGGGGGGGAGTACGGTCGAAGTGCGGCTTTTTAAAGCCGCACCAAAAGAAACACACGGCAGCGGGATCACATAGATCCCCTGAGCCGCTGCGCAGCTCCTCCCCAGCACGATCAGATCCCGGGGTGAAGCCACTTATGGGAGACCAAGGCTGCCGAACTGCGCATGCGTGATCGCTCCAGAAGATGGGCACGCCGGCGATCGCACGGCCGCGCTTGCTGCGGTGTACCCGGTAAGTCTTCCTCTTCTGTTGTTTTTTTTTTTTACAGCGCGTTATTGGCCTGAAGGAACGGATCGGGGATGGGTGCAAGCTGATTCCCAGATGTTGTGGTGTGCTCGCGCCCGTTCGCTGTGCCCCCGATCCGTCCCTCTCCCAGGCCAAAACCTCCCGTGTGACCGGGGCCTTAGTCTCCCAAATGCAAGGGAAGGACAAGATGCATCAGTGCTGTATCGCTTCTGCGTTCCACAGTGTTGCAAACCTCATGTTTTGCAGAAACAACCCCATTTGCAAGATCTCCTTCGGAATGTGACATGCAAGCTGTGATCTTCAGTTATGGAGACACGCTATCAGAACAGAACCATCAAGTGCAGAAAATGCATTGGCTTTAATTCAGCCCTACGAAGCTCTTTCGCTTGTTTGTTTTCCAAGGAAAGGAAAAGGGGACGTGCTGAATGTTCTGTTAATTGAAATGTTTGGTGCAGCCTGAGACATGCTGGGAACCATCAGAACCGTACAGCTGGCACAAGCTGATGTAAACAGCACTGCAGCAAGGACCATAAGATTCCAGCACTCGCTAAATACAGGCAGGTCAAACTGTCTTAAGCACGGCTTCTCCTTAAGGTAGGGTGAGACCCAGTGGCTAAACTGAGGACCAGTCAGTTTCATTCAGTGACCCTGACCTGAAGAACAGAGGCCCTACGCCCTTACCATCCCTTTTTTAGCTACCTACCCAATGCAGAGTCATGAAACAGTAGGGTGGTTTCACTAGACTGCTTTAGGACTTGGATGGAACTCCTCTGGGCACAGTGGGGTGGCAGGCACAAGCTTACCCATCCCTCCAAACATACACCATAACATCTTCCACGAGTGATGCAAGCTTAAGTTCATTCTAGAGACAGAAAGGCCCGGTCTGCATGGCCCAGGCTAGGCTTATCTCGCCAGATCTTGGAAGCTAAGCAAGGTCAGCCCTGGTTAGTATTTGGATGGGAGACCACCAAGGAATACCGGGGTCGCTATGCAGAGGCAGGCAATGGCAAACCACCTCTGAATGTCTCTTGCCTTGAAAACCCCTACCGGGTCACCATAAGCTGACTGGGACTTGGCAGCAAAAAATGAATAAAAATTTAAAAACCAGAAAGAGCGAAAAGAATACTCAACTCATGGGTCTGGAGACATACGCCCTGACCTGTATAGACCCAGGCTAGCCTGATCTCATCAGATCTTGGAAGCTAAGCAAGGTCAGCCCTGGTTAGTATTTGGATGGGAGACCACCAAGGAATACCGGGGTCGCTATGCAGAGGCAGGCAATGGCAAACCACCTCTGAATGTCTCTTGCCTTGAAAACCCCACAGGGTGGTCATAAGTCAGCTATGACTTATCTCAAAAATGAAAAAAATGGAGGGCCATAAGTCAGCTATGACTTGATCACAGAAATGAAAAAATGGGAACATATGCATCTGGGCATACCAGCATTACAAACTTAATTTTCTTCTAGTTTCACTATCTTGTTATCCCCTCAAAGAACCATGGGACCGGTAGTATGATGGGGATGTTAAAAATTCTGTTAGAAACCCCTGAAGGTTTCCTAACATTAGATCTAGACCAGATGTGTGCAGTTACAATGAGAAACTTGTACAATTCTCAATCAGCAGCCCAGGGATCCCCAACTACAATGAGCCCGTGGGCACCTCTGGAAAAGTTGAGGAAGTGGACACCACCACAAAGTGGCTGCCATACCAGGCAGGGCCAGTCACAAAACAGTTATAAAATCAAACATCACAGGTGGCTCGGTGGCAAGATTCTGAGCTACAGTAGTGTTCAAAGCTGTGCGGTGTTCCGATTCAGCAGGTGACTTGGGGAGGGGGCGGCTATGAATACGCACTGGGAGAGAGACAGCTACCGGTATCTCCAAAAATGTGTGTGAGAGAGCCCATACACACATAAGAAATATACGGATTTGCTGTGACAGCTTGTATTAGGTGTGCAAACAAGGAGCATATGCTTAATATGCATGCACTGCCTTCTCCAGTGTCATAAACTCCAAACCTCACCAGCCGCCCCTATACAATTCTGGTTTTTTAAACCCTTTGAGAAATGCAAGCTGCTACCACCCCCTCACTCCTTATTAAATCATTCTCTTTCCCCAGGAAACCCTGAGAAATTGCATATCTGTGAGAGAGGATGGTGCCTGGTAACACAGCCAAACTAATTTTATCTGTGGACATATCCGCTAGATGCTACACAGTAGGAGGTATGACCACCATGGACTTAACACATGCATAGAGTTACCAGTTTAGTATGTTTCCATCATCCCCCCCAAAAAACAAGTGCATCTGCAGCGGCCTATTTTGCACCTCCAAAATACATTGCTCTCATTGGTGGAGATGGGATGCACATGTGGGCTGCAATCCTATGCACACTTAAGAATAAGCCCCATTGAAACCAGTAGGCTTACTTCTGTGCAAACAGTGAGAAATGTGAAGAGGAGGAGGAGACTGGATTTATACCCCACCCTTCACTCGGAGTCTCAGAGTGGCTTACAATCTCCTTTCCATTCCCCTCCCCGCAACAGACACTCTGTGAGGTAGGTGGGGCTGAGAGAGCTCTTTCGAAGACTGCTCTTGAGAGAACAGCTCTGAAAGAACTTATGCCTGACCCAAGGTCACACCAGTAGCTGCATGTGGAGGAGTGGAGAATCAAACCCGATTTCCCCAGATTTCCGTCCACGCTCTTAACCACTACACCCGTGCAATCCTATGCAGCCGCACCCTTCTGAATTCATTGATGCTGTCTTTTCCCCACCCTCCCAAGTTAATTTTTAAATTTGAAGGTGAAAAGACTGTTTGGCTGTTTATTTCTTAGGGCTAAACCTGCCCCAGCTGTACTCTAAACAATTTTTTTACAGTCTGGCAGTGATCTTTGCCTATTAAGCATTTCTGGCTTCAGAGGAACGCTATTGATTTATTCCACTTTTATAGCTGGAGGTATTTATTCCGATTTTCTTTCTTGCTTCTTCATACAGGTTGCTGCGGGGGGGGGGGAGAACCACCAACAATCAAACAACAGAAGAGGGTGGAGGTAGTGAAAACTGATGAGTCGTGTCTTTCTAGCTGGAAGGAAGGATGAGAGCAAGACAGGGCAGCTCAGGTGGGATATAAAGAAAAAACGTCAGTACTTTATTCTCAGGTTGGAATACAGAACAGCCGTCTCTCTCTTTCCTCCCCCTCTGGAATCAAATACATAAGCAATGCTCCTACAGAGATCCTTTCCCACTGTGGACCCAATCCACCACCTATATGCCAGTCATAACCCTGGAACCACTTCTTCATACTGTGTGGAATCAGCTCCCCACTCCTCCACATGCAGCTGCTGGTGTGACCTTGGGTCATTCACAAGTTCTTTGAGAGCTGTTCTTTCAAGGGCAGTTCTCTCAGAGCTCTCTCAGCCCCACCTACCTTACAGGATGTCTGTTGTAGGGAGGGGAAGGGAAAGGAGATTGTAAGGTGCTCTGAAATTCTTTTGGGTAATGAAGGGTGGGATATAAATCCAATCTCCTCCTCCTCCTCGGGGGGCATCTGCTTAAAATGGCCTTCTGAAAGACACATTTATTTGACAAGTTACTAGAAAAATGGAGGGTATTGGCCACAATTCAGATGTGATTCCCCTCTTATGGCCCACTCCTATGTTTGGGGGGGGGGGACAGGCCAAATACTTGTGGGTTTTCAGCTGAGGCACAAACTCCATTCTACTGAGATGAGCAAAGTATCCCAGATTGGGGAAGGACGAAATCAGCATACAGATGCCACACCTGGATATTCGTAATCCAGACCGGACAAATGTCAGTGGGGATCCAAGGAGAATTTCCTCTGGTCTGACACCCATTAATTCCCCGTGCAGCCAAACCACTTCCTTGCACTCTGCACAACAGAGCCCTTTCCACACCCTCCTTTAAATCCATGTTCACTAGGGTGCCCTCCAAGCAATTCTGCACTAAAATTGATTTCAACTTCCTTTTTAATCCATACCCCCACTTCTACACTAAAACTGAATTCAACCTTCTTTTTATTCAGGTTTTTTTTTTCCTGTTGCACTGTTACCTCCCTTCAGTGGTTGGCCTGTTTTAGCTCGCTGTTGCCCTGGGTTTTTTGGGACGCTGTTTTGCCATGGGCTTAAATCACCTTGATGCAAACACAGAGAAAATCCGGAGTGGCAGGCAAATGCGGAAAGAACCTAGGTCTTGTGTGCCAAAAAAAAGAAAAGAAAAAAAGATCATGGGGAAATAGTTTAGTGGCTGGCTCCTCCTTTGGTGGGAAGTTTGAATGAGCACCCCACTTTCTGACTGGGCCAAGAGAAACTCCCTGCTTTTGAGGGACCCCCTTGAAAGAGGGGCACTAAGGAGCACCCTCTTCTGCCACCCCCTCCTCTAGAAGCTTGCTGCGGGAAAGGCGATCTGTCTCCGAAACAGAAGTCTTGTAAGTGCTTAGTGTGTGTGCATAGAATAAAACCTTTTCCCCCTTTAATCTGTTATTTGATTCTGACAGACTCTCTGGAATACTTTCCCCCCCTCAGGAGTCTCCTGACCAAGCACACGCAACCAACGAAGGGGGCAAAGAAAGAGGTGGGTGGGACCCTTTCCACTATCTCACCCAGAGGCACATGGAGTGCATTCAAGAGCAAAATGGTCGGCTAGCCAAGAGCATATTAGGAATGCGGTGAGTTTCACCACAAAGATGTTCAACAAACTTAGCAAGTCCAAAGGTGTTGGTCAGATGTGAGCCGATCACCCAGCTATTCAGTTCAGGCTGAACAACCACAAAGCCCGCTGAACACCTTTGAAATTGGGTTTTTGCAAAACTGCGTATGCGCAGAGGCTGTGGATCCAAACTGTTCGGTAGTCATTAGCATCACCAGGGACTACTCCGATGAATACTGATGGGCAGGATTTTATTAGAACGTGGCATTTCTTTTGGACCGATTTATGTGATTTGTGACTGATTTAAATGCCCATCAAAACAATTGCCTGCTGAATGGAGCAGTTATGCAGCGTCAATATAAGCCACTTTGGGTCCATTGTGGAGAAAAGTGAGGTACAGATGAATTAAACATACATCAGAGAAGTAGCTTGATAGCCTGCCTCTGGCCTCCCAGCCCTGGTATTCTTTGGAGGTCTCCCATCCAAATACTGTAACTCAAAGAGCCTCAAACCCAGGAAAATTAGAGAGCCATAGGCCTAGGCCAAAGACAGAAGTAGAAAAAGGACTGGGTAACACTGAAATATATTGGGCGAGGTGTAATTGGACACTCACGGTTTTGAGCCATGACTGCTAGGAGATGGCCAATCTTCTGCAAACACAGAGGGCAATCCTAATCAGGTCTACTCAGAATTAAGTCCAATTTTATCCCATGGGGCTTACTCCCTAGAAAACGCTCCTAGGGTGGCACTGGCCAAATCACAGGTGGCACCTGTTTGCTTGGTTCAACACTGAATTCCTAAAAGTGAAAAAATCCTATTATAAGTTAAGCAAACGTCTGACTCTCAAGGTTGTGAGGGTCCATGAAGG
This sequence comes from Gekko japonicus, assembly GCF_001447785.1. Classification (NCBI taxonomy): domain Eukaryota; kingdom Metazoa; phylum Chordata; class Lepidosauria; order Squamata; family Gekkonidae; genus Gekko; species Gekko japonicus. The sequence goes on along the minus strand of NW_015169254.1, from coordinate 79,667 downwards.
GAGGAAACAGAGGAAATGTTTCCGGAATACATAGGCATAAAACCTTTGCCCTTGCACAGTTTTCTGTCCACCCGTCCCTCAAGGTTTTCCACAATGTTTTCCTACCTACATGCCCTTCAATTACTCCTCATCCACCCGGGCTTCACCTCCTGCCATTAGACCGACTTCTTCTGAAACAAAGCCAGATTTTACCAAAGTACATCATCATCGTCTTTCGCAACGAGAAAATCTGCTAGTTCATAAAATCTGAATACAGAAATTGGAGGACAGGGGAATCGCAACGGAGGGGAGGGGATATACAGATTATCCTGACCAGGGCCAGTGTCAGCATTCCCTAAGATGGAGCAGCTGTCAGGGCCCAGGGCTTCTGGGGGGGGCACTGCTACTGACCCCCACCCACACGCCTCCCCTGCCGTCTGTCTGTACCCATGCTCCCCACTGTCCAGAATGTGGGTGGGTACACAGTGATAGCCCTTAGGGTTGCCAGGTCTGTTTTGGTCACTGACGGGAGAATGGAGGGGGATTCCAGGAGTGGGAAGTGACATCGCCCCCCATTCCCCCTTCCAAACAGTGACATCACCCATGACGTGCCTGAGTCGCCCAGAACTGACCTCAGTACATCAGTGACGTTGGGGGTGACGCTCTGGTTTTTGGGCAAAACTCTATGGTAAAATCGGCACCAAACCATAGAGTTTTGCCCTAAAGCCAGAGCATCTCTCTCTCACCCACACCCGATGTGGCCAACGTGCTGATGTCAGTTCCGGGTGATGCAGGCATGTCACATGTAACGTTGCTGTGGGGGGGGGGAATTCCCTCTTGCTGGCCAGCTGACTGGCAGCAAGCAGGAGCCTGCAAAACCAGGAGATTCCCTGCCCCCACCGGGCAAATGGCAACCCTAGTGGCTCTCCTTGTGGCAATGGCAGCAGCACTCCCCGGTGCATATGTGGGCTAGTGGTGTCAGGCACAGGGCATGTAGGTGGGAGCAGGCAACTAAGCAGGGGCGGTAGGAGAACTTGCAAATGGGGGAAGGATACATAGGCAGATAGGGGACATGCACTGCCTGACCAGGGCCCCTCAAAGCCTGCAATGAGTCCTGATCCTGATTCTGCCGTGGAAATTCAGATCTGATTCCTCTCACTCTGCATTCCACAAAGGCATAATTATTGATTCAACTCCATGAATCTGTTTCAAAGTTCACGTCACCTCTTCCTCCAAAGTCACTACTAGCCCACATCCTCAGATTCTCTAGCTAAACTAAGTAAACGTGACAGGGGCCCCCCCCCATTAAAAATGGATCTTTCTGCAAAGACAAGCAGCTCTGCCAACATCCTAGCAAGCTGGCAAGTATGAGAGGCAATCAACAGAGCACACTCTGAGTTTGGAAACCAGACTTTGGCCCCCAGGCCAGCCTCCCCGCTGGGCCAATGGTACGTTTGCCCCAGCAGAATCATGGAGGAGGCTCTATATGGCTGGGCACCAGAAGCACATATTTCACTGTCCTGTCCGTCATTTTGTGAATTTTAGGAAAATGAATGAAATCAAAGCAAATGCAATGGGTTTCATTCACCCGTGTAACTCACAAGCAAAGAACAAGAGAGGGAGTGTGGAAGCAGTGAAGAAACAGTCTTGAGAATGGGCAGTGTAACAAAATAGTAACCTCTGCCCCTAGATGCAGATGTCCTGGAACTGAGGTACACTCTGGACAGACCCCTCAGAATATAAAACCCAAAGTGCAGAATGTCTCAGCATATTTGGGATCTGCTCAGATTTAGTACCATCAAGGTACTCATCTGATGTACAAGCCATTGGCATAGCCAGTGTAGATGTATGTATTCAAACTGCCACTCTACCATGAATCTCGCTGGGTGGGCATGTGCCAGTCATTCCCTTTCTCAGCCTAACCTACCTCACAAGGTTGCTGTGAAGATAAAATGGGACAGAGAGAACCACGCACGCCACCTGGAACCTCCTTGGAGGAAGGATGGGATAAAAAATGTGCCAGACAGAAGTGCTAAAGGTAAAACAAGACTTTTCCTAAGTCCTGCCCACTCCCACCATTTCTTTAAGATGTGTTTCTCTATTATGCACGTTTTTTTTCATTGGTTAACTGCCTTGGTGGCCCCGATGAAGGTAGAAAGGTGGGGTATAAATTTTGCACATAAATATAATGAATATATTTCTCTACACAAAAGGGGCATCTTCTAAGTATTTAGAGAACCCTATTTTGTATGCAGGTGGCCTTGTTTAAAGGTAAAGATTCCCTTGCTTGAAAGCCAGTCGTGTCCGACTCTAGGGTTGCGGTGCTCATCTCCATCTCAAAGCCAAAGAGGCAGTGCTGTCCGAAGACGTTTCCGTGGTCATGTGGCCGGCGTGACTAAACACCAAGGCGCACGGAACGCTGTTACCTTCCCACCGAAGCGGTACCTATTTATCTACTTGCAATTTCTTGCTTTCGAACTGCTAGGTTGGCAGGAGGGCCTTGTTTAGCTGCTCTCATAGTAAGGTTGCCAGGTCCCCTCTGGCCACCCATAGGGGATAGGGGGTAGGGTTACCAGCTCCAGGTTGGGAAACTCTTGGAGATTTGGGGATGGAGCCTGGGGAGGGCAGGGACCTCAGTGGGGTACAGTGCCACAGAGTCCACCCCTCCAAAGCATCCATTTTCTCCAAGGGAAACTGATCTGTTTTGTCTGGAGATGAGGTGTAATTCCAGGGGATCCCCAGGTCTCACCTGGAGGCTGGCACCCCTTTCTCATGATTGACTTGAGCCATCCACATTACTGTTAGATGCATTAAACAATTATGGTAATGCTGCTCTGCTCCACAGAGCTTTCCCATTTCTGACACACTATCTCTGACGTTCTCAGAAACTGTGCACTGTGTCTTGGGTATGCTTGGTTTAGGGAGTGCCCACATTGGAAATCGAACCTGCCAGCTTAACGTAGCATCCACAAATAATGCCGTTTCCCCACCATTGGTTTTAGGAGAGCTGCTAGTTTTATTGCAGTTAGCGCTTGGCTCAATTTGCACTTTGTTTTTGTATCCGTGACAGGCAAAGCCTGGCCTGGGTGCAATCATTAATACATTGTGCAAAACCCAAAGCAGATATGTAAATGATAGTGCCATAGCAGTGGTTTGCTCGGGTTCCAGAGAGGAGAGGTCTTATCATCAATCCGACTTTCCCCCTCTCAAGATGGCCTGAGTTGCCAGATGGTTTTAAAACCTGCAATAAAACAAAACTCTAAACCCCATAAACAAACTAGGAAAGGTGGCTCCGGCTTCAGCAGAAGCACAGCTTGCAGGGTAATGAAATCGCCGGGGAAGGACTAAATCAGTTTGTACAGCAGCAGCAACTGACTACAACAGGGATTCCGTTCAAACCATGGTTAAAGCAGGGATAAACAGCATAAGGCCTACAGACTATACACAGCTGCTAGGGTGGTTGTGTATATCCTATGAGAGGGTGGCAAATTCCATCCAAGCCAACCCAAAGGTTTAAACTCAGGTGGATTGAACAAAATCTCTATAGAGCCTGCTAAGGATCCAAGAACGTAAAGCTGGGTCTAGTGCTACATGAATCAGGGTTAGGCTATCTAAGGTCTCCAGGCCAAAGCCGGTGGAGGTGAAAAGAGCTGTTAAATCACAGCTGACTTACGGCAACCCTGCAAGATTTTCAAGGCAAGAGACATTCAGAGGTGGTTGGCCATTGCCTGCCTCCAGGTCACGGCCCTGGACTTCCTTGGTGGTCTCCCATCCAAATACTAGCCAGGGCTGACCCTGATTAGCTTCTGATGAGATCAGGTTAGCCTGGGGCTATCCAGGTCAGGGCGTATGTCTCCAGACACATGACTTGAGTATTCCTTTCGTACTTTCTGGGTTTTTGTTTTGTTTTTTGCTGCCAAGTCCCAGCCAGCTTATGGTGACCCCGTAGGGGTTTTCAAGGCAAGAGACATTCAGAGGCGGTTTGCCATTGCCTGCCTCTGCATAGCGACCCCGGTATTCCTTGGTGGTCTCCCATCCAAATACTAACCAGGGCTGACCTTGCTTAGCTTCCAAGATCTGGCGAGATCAGCCTAGCCTGGGCCATCCAGACCGGGCCTTTCTGTCTCTAGAATGAACTTAAGCTTGCATCACTCGTGGAAGATGTTATGCTGTATGTTTGGAGGGATGGGTAAGCTTGTGCCTGCCACCCCGCTGTGCCCAGAGGAGTTCCATCCAAGTCCTAAAGCAGTCTAGTGAAACCACCCTACTGTTTCATGACTCTGCATTGGGTAGACAGCCAAAAAAGAGACGGTGTGGCCTCTGTTCTTCAGTTTGTTTATTGCATTTATTTATTGCATTTTATTTATTTTATTAATTCAGTTCAGGGTCACTGAATAAAGTTGAGTGGTCCTCAGTTTAACCACTGGATCTCACCCTGCCTTAGGGAGAAGCTGTGCTCAAGATAGTTTTGCCTGCCTGTAGGCCCATTCTGTATCTAGCATTGGCTCCACTGTCTTACCAAACCCACGCTGGAACAGAAATTCCCCTCTGCATTGCATGCCACTTTCACTTTGATTGAGTGCCAGGTTTTATGGCTGTGTTGCCGCTTTCACTTCGTTTGATCTCTCCTCCAGGTCTCACCTGGAGGCTGGCACCCCTTTCTCATGATTGACTTGAGCCATCCACATTACTGTTAGATGCATTAAACAATTATGGTAATGCTGCTCTGCTCCACAGAGCTTTCCCATTTCTGACACACTATCTCTGACGTTCTCAGAAACTGTGCACTGTGTCTTGGGTATGCTTGGTTTAGGGAGTGCCCACATTGGAAATCGAACCTGCCAGCTTAACGTAGCATCCACAAATAATGCCGTTTCCCCACCATTGGTTTTAGGAGAGCTGCTAGTTTTATTGCAGTTAGCGCTTGGCTCAATTTGCACTTTGTTTTTGTATCCGTGACAGGCAAAGCCTGGCCTGGGTGCAATCATTAATACATTGTGCAAAACCCAAAGCAGATATGTAAATGATAGTGCCATAGCAGTGGTTTGCTCGGGTTCCAGAGAGGAGAGGTCTTATCATCAATCCGACTTTCCCCCTCTCAAGATGGCCTGAGTTGCCAGATGGTTTTAAAACCTGCAATAAAACAAAACTCTAAACCCCATAAACAAACTAGGAAAGGTGGCTCCGGCTTCAGCAGAAGCACAGCTTGCAGGGTAATGAAATCGCCGGGGAAGGACTAAATCAGTTTGTACAGCAGCAGCAACTGACTACAACAGGGATTCCGTTCAAACCATGGTTAAAGCAGGGATAAACAGCATAAGGCCTACAGACTATACACAGCTGCTAGGGTGGTTGTGTATATCCTATGAGAGGGTGGCAAATTCCATCCAAGCCAACCCAAAGGTTTAAACTCAGGTGGATTGAACAAAATCTCTATAGAGCCTGCTAAGGATCCAAGAACGTAAAGCTGGGTCTAGTGCTACATGAATCAGGGTTAGGCTATCTAAGGTCTCCAGGCCAAAGCCGGTGGTGGTGAAAAGAGCTGTTAAGTTACAGCTGACTTATGGCCACCCTGTGGGGTTTTCAAGGCAAGAGGCGTTCAGAGGTGGTTGGCCATTGCCTGCCTCCGCATCACAACCCTGGTATTCCTTGGTGGTCTCCCATCCAAATACTAGCCAGGGCTGACCCTGCTTAGCTTCTGATGAGATCAGGTTAGCCTGGGGCTATCCAGGTCAGGTCGTATGTCTCCAGACACATGACTTGAGTATTCCTTTCGTACTTTCTGGGTTTTTGTTTTGTTTTTTGCTGCCAAGTCCCAGCCAGCTTATGGTGACCCCGTAGGGGTTTTCAAGGCAAGAGACATTCAGAGGCGGTTTGCCATTGCCTGCCTCTGCATAGCGACCCCGGTATTCCTTGGTGGTCTCCCATCCAAATACTAACCAGGGCTGACCTTGCTTAGCTTCCAAGATCTGGCGAGATAAGCCTAGCCTGGGCCATGCAGACCGGGCCTTTCTGTCTCTAGAATGAACTTAAGCTTGCATCACTCGTGGAAGATGTTATGGTGTATGTTTGGAGGGATGGGTAAGCTTGTGCCTGCCACCCCACTGTGCCCAGAGGAGTTCCATCCAAGTCCTAAAGCAGTCTAGTGAAACCACCCTACTGTTTCATGACTCTGCATTGGGTAGACAGCCAAAAAAAGAGACGGTATGGCCTCTGTTCTTCAGTTTGTTTGTTTATTGCATTTACTTATTCCATTTTATTTATTTTATTAATTCAGTTCAGGGTTGCTGAATAAAGTTGAGTGGTCCTCAGTTTAACCACTGGATCTCACCCTGCCTTAGTGAGAAGCTGTGCTCAAGACAGTTTTGCCTGCCTGTAGGCCCATTCTGTATCTAGCATTGGCTCCACTGTCTTACCAAACCCACGCTGGAACAGAAATTCCCCTCTGCATTGCATGCCACTTTCACTTTGATTGAGTGTCAGGTTTTATGGCTGTGTTGCCGCTTTCACTTCGTTTGATCTCTCCGTTTCTATGGTAGCCGTCTGCATAGATTTATGGTCGTTCTATGGCCATTCAGGGGTGACTCTGCAGTCAGTACAGCGTTGGCCGGGGATATTTGAATGTGGTTTTGAGCCGCATCTTTTTCTGTTCCAGTGGGGGTTTGGTAAAACAGTGGAGCGCTGGAGTCTTACGGACTTCGCTGCAGTGCAGTTTACGTCAGCTCACGACAGCTGTGCGATTCTGACAGTTCAGCTTTGTTGGGTTAAGTTGTCCCCCCCACACACACACAATTTATTTTCATTCCCTAGAGGTCTCCATTCCCCCACAGAGTAGATACCTCCCTGGCATTGCTCAATTCACTAGCAGGGGGGGAAATGTTGGGAAATTGGAGGGACCATTAGCAGTGCCCTGACATGCTGACGTGACGTCACTGCTCATGTACCTAGCAATCATGTCAGTGCCTCACTAGGGGATGCTGGGCATGCTCAGGCATTTGGACAAAACTCTATGGCTAACCCATAGGGATACAGATTATGATGTCAAATTGATTGGCACAGTCATAGGACAATACGAAAACCAAAAAGAACTGTGAAAATGTGACGCTTAATAAATTTCTTTAAGAATCCAATTATACAAAAAGTGAACAATAATATACTGAATAATATACTGAATATTATTGTTCACTTTTTGTATAATTTGACCCATAGGGATGCCAGCCTCCAGGTGTCGGCTGGAAATCTCCCAGAATTAGAACTGGTCCCCAAGCAACAGAGACCAGTTCCCCTAGAGAAAATGGCCGCTCTGGAAGTTGCCCTCCATGGCATCTCACCCCACTGAGGTCTCTCCCCTCCCCAAACCCTGCTGTCCTCAGGCTCCACCTCTAAAATCTCCAGGAATTTCACAATCCAGAGCTGGCAACCCTAGGACGCATGGACAGCGGAATCAGCGCACCACCAACAACATCATTACATCACCGGTGAGGGCCTCCACAGGTAAGTTCCTCTGCTGGTTGCCAAGCCCTGCCTGGCAATGTGGGCCCAGAGTTGCCAACTTCCAGGTGGGGCCTGAAGATCTCTAATAACTACAACTGATCTACAGACTGCAGACGTTAGTTCCCCTGGAGAAAGTAGCTGCTGTAGAAGGCAGACTCCATGGTATTATACCCTACTTAGGTCCATTCCCTCCACAAACTTCATCCTCCCTAGGCTCTTCTCCCAAATATCCAGGAACTTTACATCCTGGAGATGGCAACCCTAGCGCCAGTTACCTCCGTAGGATGCCCAAACAGCACTCTCTTTTTGAGGCCTGTCCTCAGAAACGCTTGGCTTCGGCTTCTGTCTAGTTAGTAAAATCCCGAAGTGATTGTGGAGGCTCTATTCCACAGGGTACCCAGAGCAGGCTGCATTTGGAAGAAGGGCTACGAAATCTAGCCAGAGCGAGTCACAGAGGATGAGCCAAAAGGCAGAGCCCTGGAAAAGATCCCTATCACCAGTCAGCAACTGGAAAGTGAACAGAACTAGCACCAGGGTGAGTTGCATTTTTATTTAAATAACAATGATTGTGTACAGTAACATATGCAAATGTCAGTTTTTTATCTTCTCTGGGGGTGGGCTCTTTCTCTTTTTTTCGGCCGTCCATTGATGACCACTCTACTAACCTTGTGCCTCTTCGACGCACTGGCAATTTCTTCATTTTGCCACCCCAAGCAGTTGCTCCGGTGGCTTGGCCAGAGAACCAGCTCTTTTCCAAGTCACTGTGCAAGATGAGTTTACAGGTCTCAGGTTCTGCCGAGACATTAGTGGAGTGAATGGGGACTTCCCCAGTGTTGCCTCTACAGACACATATTCTGTGGGACAAACTAGTTCTACACTGTATAGGTTTCTGCCCCCCAAGCCTGTCCAGGAATGAGAGGGGAAAGCCCACATTTTTCCAATACATTAAACAACAACCCAGAAAGGTAGGCTACCCTCTCTGGATTCAGAACAATATGCCACCAAAATCCCTTTTTAACTAGTCCCAGCTTTTCCCCAAGGGAGGGATTCCAAACCTTTAGGTTAGCCTCTGGGACAGAACACCCTAGCACCTCCTC
>NW_015169254.1:68459-70877 GCF_001447785.1 Gekko japonicus | reverse complement strand
GATGGCAACCCTAGCGCCAATTATCTCCGTAGGATGGCCAAACAGCACTCTCTTTTTGAGGCCCGTCCTCAGAAACGCCTGGCTTCGGCTTCTGTCTAGTTAGTAAAATCCCGAAGTGATTGTGGAGGCTCTATTCCACAGGGTACCCAGAGCAGGCTGCATTTGGAAGAAGGGCTACGAAATCTAGCCAGAGCGAGTCACAGAGGATGAGCCAAAAGGCAGAGCCCTGGAAAAGATTCCTATCAACAGTCAGCAACTGGAAAGTGAACAGAACTAGCACCAGGGTGAGTTGCATTTTTATTTAAATAACAATGATTGTGTACAGTAACATATGCAAATGTCAGTTTTTTATCTTCTCTGGGGGTGGGCTCTTTCTCTTTTTTTCGGCCGTCCATTGATGACCACTCTACTAACCTTGTGCCTCTTCGACGCACTGGCAATTTCTTCATTTTGCCACCCCAAGCAGTTGCTCCGGTGGCTTGGCCAGAGAACCAGCTCTTTTCCAAGTCACTGTGCGAGATGAGTTTACAGGTCTCAGGTTCTGCCGAGACACTAGTGGAGTGAATGGGGACTTCCCCAGTGTTGCCTCTACAGACATATTCTGGGGGACAAACTAGTTCTACACATTTGGCTTTTCTTCAAAAATCCTGGCCCTGGGTTTGTTGCCCGAGGGAAAGCAGTGGTGAACAAAGTTTAATCAAGGACTAAAGTCCCAAACCCCGCTGCATACATTTACCACTATACTTGGAAAGAAACCCTAGTCTTGCACTGAAGTAAACACTGTAGCACAATTCGATAGAGCCAAGAAATTAAGGATTCCTATAGACCAAGCCAATCCAATCAGAAAAACCTGAAAATGGGGCAGCAGTACACTTCTACCTCAAAATGCATAGAAGTGCTAGTTAATAATAAATTACTACTTTGGAGCCCCAGATTGAGGCTCTACCTGTCTTGGGGTTTTGCTTTTTTGAAAGTATTCCCAGGTCACCTAGAAAGCTGAAATTCGGCACGTATATAGTGCAATACACTCTTTTTACTAGAAATCCCTGAAAAGGAAACCTTTATGGGGTGGCAAGATGTACACTTCAAAATCTGACGAAGAGAGTTTTGACTCTTGAAAACTTATCCCTTGAAATTCCTCTTGGTCTCTAAGATGCTACTGGACTTGAATCTAGTACCTCAAAATGGTAAGGAATGGAGCTGATCTCAAAAGGAGGAGCTCAAACGGCAAATTTCTAAAACTCAATACCCCCCCCAGCCCCTTTTAGAGTTCAGAACTGGTTGAGTGAGAATTCATTTTGGTCTGGCCCCCCATCCCCCAAAATCTCAGTACTTTTATTCTCTTTTGGTCCCCAATGCTCCCAGTGTCTGCCAAAAACCCCACAAACATGGTGGAGCCTCAATTAAGGTTGCCAACCTTCAGGTAGCACCTGGGATCTCCCGCTGTTACAATTGATCTCCAGACAAACAAGATTCCCTCCCCCTGGACAAAATGGCTGCTTTGGAGGGTGGTGTCTATAGTATGAAAGCCTGCTGAAGTCCCACACCTCCTCAAACTCCAACCTCCTCAGGTTCCACCCCCCTCCACAACTCCAGGTATTTCCCAACCCAGAGCTGGCAACCGTAGCCCCAAAAGACACAGTAGAGACTAATGGAAGCTGCCTCAAGCACAGGCAACAGGATCCAGGTGCACCAGGAAGCAGGAGAAATGTTCCCTAGTGGTAGGAGTCCCACCTCTCTCATTTATGCTTATTCAACGTCAAATTATAATTTGACTACAAGACTCAAAGCACACTGATTGCCAGAAGAATCTCAAAACTGAGGTGGGGGACTTAGGGGTTTAAAATGAAAAGTAAAATGTTACTTCACAAACTTGACCTCATAATGGTTTCTTTCCAGCAACACAGGGTCTGGGATTGCTCATTTGATTTTAAAAGATGAATTGACACCACCATGAAGAAGAAGAAGAGAAGAGGAAGAGATTGGATTTATACCCCGCCCTTCACTACCCAAAGGTGTCTCAGAGGAGCTTACAAACTCCTTTCCCTTCCCCTCCCCACAACAGACACCCTGTGAGGTGGGTGGGGCTGAGAGAACTCTGACACAAACTGCTCTTTTTCAAGGACAGCTGTGCCAGAGCTTGTGACTGACCCAAGGTCACATTGCAGGTGCAAGCGGAGGAGTGGGGAATCAAACCCGGTTCTCCCAGATTAGAGTCCGCACACTTAACCACTACACCAAACTGGCTCTCCTCATTATGCTACACCATGGCTCATTATACTGTGAAAGAAATTAGGTTATTATGGGCCCCGGTCACATGCGAGGAAATGGGCCGGGAGAGGGACGGATCGGATGCGCGGCAAATGGGCACAATCCCACGGCAACATCTGGGAATCGTTGCCCAGCCGTCCCTGTTCC
>NW_015169254.1:63013-68086 GCF_001447785.1 Gekko japonicus | reverse complement strand
ACCCTAAATAGGCCCTTATTGATGCCTTATGTTAACAGTTTAGAGAATCCCAATTATAGGAGGGCTTTCACTCTGCTAAGATATGATGTGCTGCCTACTGCGGTACTGGAAGGCAAATATAAGAAGACACCTTTAGAAGAATGCCTGTGCCCATGTGGGGAGGGAAGTGTGGAGACATTAAGCCATGTAATTTTTGACTGTAAAATCTATAAACAGATTCAGGAGGCATTGGTAGTACTAGTAATTTCTAGTTTCCCAGGGAAAGATTAAAAAAAAGTCTCCTCAAGAAAATGCTCGCTGATAGAAACAGAGATGTCACCTTCAAAATTGTTAAGTATGGTTGGCTGGCAATTAAGCTGAGGAAAACATGGATATATCATGCTAGTTGATATTTTAGAGACGGTTTGATAAGTAATTTAAGTTATATCACTTAATATTTTAGGTTAGTAAAGGTAAAGGTTCCCTTGCTCGAAAGCCAGTCGAATCCGACTCTAGGGTTGTGGTGCTCATCTCCATTTCAAAACCGAAGAGCCAGCGCTGTCCGAAGACGTTTCTGTGGTCATGTGGCCGGCATGACTAAACACCAAGGCACACGGAACGCTGTTCCCTTCCCACTGAAGTGGTACCTATTTACCTACTTGCAATTTCCCTGTATAGGGAACAGAAATGTTTTAAGTTTGGGGTTTTACTTCTTTTACTGTGTACTGGTCAATGACTGTAATAAATTTACTTACTTACACAGGGTAAGCTACAGCATACATGGGAGAAAATGTTAAGCCATTAGAGATTCCATTGCCTCTTTACACTTTTCAGTCAGACTCTGCCCTGTTTGACACATACATATAGGCTCTTTCCACACTCTCCTTTTAATCCATGTTCACCGTGGTATCCTCCGAACAATTCTATACTAAAATTTAATGCAACCTCCTTTTTATTCCTTCCCCCCCTTTCCGCACTAAAACTGAATCCAACCTTCTTTTTACTCCATTTCCCACACACACACCCATTCTGCATTACATTATCTCCCTTCAGTGGTCCTTCCGGTTTCAGCCTGCTGTTGCCCCAGGTTTTTTGGATGCTGTTTTGCCACGGACTTAAACCACCGCAGCTCACACACTGAGAAAATCTGGAGTGGCAGGCAAATGCAGAAAGGGCCATAGACTTACCAGATGTCCACTAATGGCAGTCAAGCTCATGGTAACTCTTTCCAATGCCTGCTCTCCTTTGGTCAGCGGGCAGAAGCAAGCAGGCAAAATGGGGAGGGCAGCCATCTCTGTCACTGCACAATGACTCCACTTCTGGCGCGACCCGAAAGCACCAGCATTGCACCAGGGCAACACTTCAGCACTCGTCCAGAGACTGGCACTTCTGGGTCATGCCGAAAGTGACATCAACCCGCCTGGACAAAGATTGCTCCCCCCCCCCGCAACAAGTACCCACCTCCCTCCATCTCCCACCAGTTACCAGGCTATGCCATCCCTGGCAACCCTACACATACAGCAGAAAGTGGCAGTGACTCCTGAAGAAACAGTATGTGTTTCCCAGCCCTACCTCCATGCTCATTCATTGCTCATTTCCTGTATAATTCTCCAGAGCTCGATCACACAGTACACAGCCAAAGGTCATTTCGGGGGGATCGCGGGGGATTGCAGTTCCCCCGGGTGAGGTATGGGGGGCGGGGCACATGACGAAGCCTCGCCCCCTGCTTCCTGGGGCCAGGGAGGGCCTTCGCGGGGCTTCCTTGCACTCCCGCCGGCTTTGCAGGTCCACCACCGGGCCCCTCATGGTGCTCGGCAGTGGAGCTGCAAGGCCGGCGGCAACGGCCGGGACCGTTGGGGGTGGGGTGTGTTGCCTTATGACATACTTCCGGTGATGTCAGGGGGTGTGGCCTTATGACACACTTCCGGTGATGTCAGGGTGTGTGGCATATGCTAATGAGTTATGCTAATGAGTTCCCCTAGCTCTTTTTCTATGAAACGACCCCTGTACACAGCTGCCTGTGATCTCCCTAGTCTGCCAACTTCCACATGGGGCCTGAAGACCTGCTAGAATTCCAGCTGATCTCCAGACTACAGAATTCAGTTCCTCTTTGGAGGGTGGACTCTATGGCATCACATCCCTGCCAAGGTCCCTCCCCAGACCCATCCTCCCCAGGCACCACCTGGAAATCTCCAGGAATTTCCCAACCCAGGGTTGGCAATCCAATTTTCAGAAGTTTAAAAAGTAACACCAGTGGGTCTGCCCTGATGTTCAAGTGCAAGTACCGTGCTCCTACAGTTCTCCTGTTCATGGGACAGTATCCAAAGACCTGCAGACAATCCTCTGCTCTTGGACAGGGTTGTTTCAGCTTACCAGCGGAGTTCTTCTTCAATTGCCCACTTCCTGCAACTTCCAAAGCACTCACCCAAAGTCCAGGGCCATGAGGTCCTTCACGCCCACACAGCCAGTTTGGTGTACTGGTTAGGAGCGCAGACTCTAATCTGGGAGAACCAGGTTTGATTCCCCACTCCTCCACATGCAGCTGCTGGGTGACCTTGGGCAAGCCACAGTTCTCTGTGCTGTTCTCTCAAGAGAGCTCTCTCAGGCCCACCTACCTCACAGGGTGTCTGTTGTGGGGAGGGGAAGGGAATGGAGATTGTAAGCCACTCTGAGACTCCAAGTGAAGGGTGGGGTATAAATCAAATCTCTTCTTCTCAGAGGGCAATCCAGAAAAGGTTACTGCCTGAAGTAAATATGACCAACTGTTACACGTGCATATGGAAACGCTCTGCTTGTACAGAATGGAGGACTGACTCACGAGTGGTGAGAATACGAACATCTGGGTGAAAGCGTTATCAATGTGTTATGAATGTACAGACGACATACATCTAGGATAGGAGGAGGAGAGTTGGTTTTTATACCCCGCTGAGGTAGGTGGGGCTGAGAGAGCTCTGAGTGGGGAATCAAACCCGGTTCTGCAGATTAGAGTCCACAGTTTGGTGTAGTGGTTAAGTGCACGGACTCTAATCTAGGAGAACTGGGTTTGATTCCCCACTCCTCCGCTTGCAGCTGCTGGATAACCTTGGGCAAGCCATAGTTCTGTCGGAGCTGTTCCCTCAAGGATAGTTCTCTCAGAGCTCTCTCAGCCCCACCTACCTCACAGGGTGTTTGTTGTGGGGAGGGGAAGGGAAAGGAGTTTGTAAACCGCTCTGAGACTCCAAGTGAAGGGTGGGGTATAAATCCAATCTCCTCCTCCTCCCCCCCCACTACACCATGCTAGCTCTGTGTGTGTGTGTGCGTGCACGCATGTGTATATGCACTTTTTTTGACAAAAATGTGTGAGCTGGAGTCTAAAAAACTGTGAGCTAGCTCACACTTACTCAGCTTAGAGGGAACACTGCTCCCTACTACACCATGCTAGCTCTGTGTATGTGTGTGTGCGCGCGCATGTGTGTATGCACATGGGCGTGAAGGACCATCTCCTCCCACACTGTCCAGCCCAAAAAGGAAAAGGGACAGGATTATTAAAGAATAGATTTTAAATCACATCATTCAGTACTTTATATTTATATAGTATATATAGCTAGATGCCCTGACCTGGATTGCCCAGGCTAGCTCAATCTCATCAGATCTCAGAAGCTTAAGCAGGGTCAGCGCTGGTTAGTATTTGGATGGGAGACCTCCAAGGAATACCAGGGTCATGATGCAGAGACAGGCAATGACAAACCATCTCTGAGCATCTCTTGCCTTGAAAACCCTGCAGGGTCACCCTAAGTCAGCAGTGACTTGATCGTTAAAAAAAAAAAAGTACTATGGGGGACAAAAGGGTATTAAAAAACGTACAACAGACAAAAAAAAACCCCTTTCATTGTGATGTGCATTCATTTTGCAAATGGAGCAAACAACAATAAATCAAAATCATTGAAACAAACCATTAACGTGTTTGGTTAGATTGTGAGTAGTCTGATAAAAGAGACCTTAAGATGTGGAACCAATATCTGGATTACTTCAATTTCTTGCAATTCCATATGACTCATTTGTCATAATAATGTTTGTACATTACCTTTCCAATTGTGCTGGTGAGGCAGAGGGAAAGGAGGTCAAGGGTAGGCAGAGTCAACTAATTCTGGTTTCTCCCCATTCTCCTCCCTTGCAATACCACAGAAGAATACAACTGCATGTAATACGCATTCCAGAAAAATGTCTTCGGTTGTACAAAAGAGGAATAGCATTGAACCCTATGCAGGCACCAACCTAAGGCAACCTTTCCTTTTGCTACTATGTTTGAAACATGTTTGAAGCCACGATGGCTTAGAGGTTAAGATGCTGAGCTGCTGACCGGAAGGTCTGTAGTTCAGCAGTTTGACATCCTAGTGCCCCGTTTCTTGCCCCAACTCCTGCCAACCCAGTGGTTCAAAAGCAAGAAATTGCAAGTAGATAAAAAGGTACCGCCTTGGTGGAAAGGTAACAGCGTTCTGTGTGCCTCAGTGTTTAGTCATGCCAGCCACAGGACCAGGGAAATGTCTTCAGACAGCGCTGGCTCTTCAGCTTGGAAACGGAGATGAGCACCACCCCCCAGAGGGATTCAACTAGCTTTCGAGCAGGGGAAACCTTTACCTTGAAACAATAATAAGCATATCCAATGTAAAGAAGAAACTCTGCCAAATCTGCCCCATCTTAAAACCCACAAATCAGAAGAACTTACCAAAAACTCTACTTCAAGGGGACTTTGGTCCCAGATAGATGCTGAAGCCATTCCCTCACCATCAGATAATTAACTACATACAACTAGCTCATACTAGATTATGGCAGAAGATTTGTGGGTGAGGGCATGGGGGGATGCTGGTGTTGCATGTGCCATGACAACACTTCTGGGAGGAAATCTAGAAAAACCATAAGAGTTTCTGGCAATTCCTAGAATGATGTGATGTCACTTCCAGAAGTTCCCTAGAAATAATGATGGGATGACAAGGCTTTAAAAAAAAAAAAACAATGGGCAACAAGGGGTACCAGCGAGAGACCTCTCCGCACAGCACCCTAGTTGCCAAATCCAGCTTGGGAAATTCCTGGAGATTTGGGGGTGGCACCTGGGGA
>NW_015169254.1:59270-62960 GCF_001447785.1 Gekko japonicus | reverse complement strand
CCATTGGAACTGATCTCTGTACTCAGGTTACCAGTCGTAATTCTGGGAGAATTCCAGACCCTACCTGAAGGTTGGTAACCCTAGACTAAGGATTGCTCCTTCTTGAAAAAGGATCTCCCAGGAGTTGCAGAACCTTTTCTTTTGAGGAGGTAACTCCCCCTACCCAGAAGTTCCTGTAATAAAATGACTGAGAGCATGTGCAGGGTGCCTTTATTTTAACAACTAATGATGCAATCCTATGCATGTTTAACCAGAAGTCAGCCCTACTATATTCAACAGGATTCAAGCTCAAGAAAGTATGTATAGTGCAGCCTGAAGGTTGGGTTTTCTTTGGGCAAGGAAGTTTATGTTTGGTGGGGATGGAGAAGCCCCATCCTTTACCTTAAGATAGATGTTCTGTGCAGCGACACAGGCACTGACGGAGCTGCCCGGCATCACTTTCCCCTCTTCAGCTTCTTACTGACCAGGAAATGCTGACGGTCAATATTCTTCCCCCTCACATTAAGAAAGAAAGCTCATCTCCATTCTACTGCTACTACAGCCAACAAGATTTCTTTAGGAGACGCATACCTGTGAATCCTTGTCTCCAGGCTTTCCTCTAACAGAAAATGGCTCCCTCTCTGGGCTTTAAGAGACAGGGCTAAAAATCCTGAGGGAAATGGACATTTTTAAAAAAACACTGCATTAGGGTTGCCAGGTCCTTACCAGCTGCCAGCAGGGGAAGCCCCACCCCCCAAGGCCCCTGACATGATGACATCACTTCCTGGTGACATCATCAAGTTGGGGACATCGCTGAGCGACGTCCCTGTTCAGGGGTGGGGCTTCCCATGACAGCGGCAGATTGAAGCTGGCTGGTGGCAGACTGAAGCCCCGAAAATCAGGGGAACCCTCACCCAGACCACGGGGTTGGCAACCCTACTCTGCATTAATTCTATTGCATAGGCCTGATTCTGAATAGGGAAAACAGAAACAACGTGCTCATTTGGCCTTTGAGAGCTATCACACTTCTCCATCAGAGAGAGTCTCTGATTGGTCAGATTTTTCCTGCCCCTCCCCCCTCCCGAATGAAGAAGAATGATTGACAGTCCTGGGGCCCTTCCCAGGGCCATTGTTGCCTCCCTGTCTGCAGGGGTGGGGCAGCTTCAGGTCAGGGGCTGGTAGCAATCAGCTGCATTTAGAGTGGAACCTGCACTACCCTACAGCTGATTGCCACTACTGCTGCCTGGAAGCGGCTATTACTCCAGAGATGGCAGAGAGATCAGCAGTAGTGTTGCCATGGCAGCTGTTTTGGTCAGAGGGACCTTTAGCACACCCCGCCCCCAGCTCAGGGCCTGGGGCAGCAGTCTCAGTTGCCCAGTGGTTAAGATCGCCCCTGCTTGCAGCACCAAAATACTTCAAACCAACTAAGGAAGATGCCTGACCTTTGGCCTGAGTACATTAAGCATGCAACTCAAAAAATGTCCTGGAATCCTTTGCAACAGGCATGGGTTTGATAAGCATGCCCCCATGGCAGGCCAGACACGGCTGTAAAGATCCCCTGAAGGTAAACAGTATGAAAGCCACAGCTGTTACCTGTTTCCAAGACAAGACTTGTGTATACAAATGAATACACGTCGTAAGGGGTTTGGGGGTCAGGGTGGCAGAAGAACCGCTTTTGATTTCCTTGAAGGAAACCATGCGCAAAAGACCGATCTCAGTGTGACCCACTCCTTCGTGCTGTCAGGGCCTCAAGGGGCAGTCGATCATGCAGTTTGGCAGACACAGACGGGGCTTGGCCTGTCGGGTGACTGGCACTTCCATCTCAGTTGGGGCCACTTCCACAAATCAATTAAAGGAATACATTAGCATTGGAAATTGTTTGTTGTCTAATTAAGATCTCGCCATGTGTCAGATTGCAACAGTAAAAATGAATTAAGCCTTGTTTTAAGGGGACTTTTATTTTTAGCATGTTTGCTTGAGATGAGTTAATTATTTTTATTATGTATTTATATATTATGGCTTGCACCTGGTGGTACCAACAAAAGCAGAAAGCCTTCCCTCACTGGGCTCGGCCTCGAAATGCATTTGTTTTCCTTCTTACAAATGGCAGAACAGCTTGAACTGGTCCAAAGGCTAAAAATCTGAGTGCTCTTCCCTGGGGTAAAAACACAAACAAAGATTTTTAAAAGCTGGCAATTTGCTGCCCTTTAATGACAACCCACCTCTCCTGCCTAAGCCCATCACTTTGCTTTGTTCGTGGTAGGACCAGCCCAGCGACAGGGACACTGAGACTTTGATCATCATTGAAGGGATGTAGCAGATGAAGCAGAGCACAGGGAAGGGTGAAGAAATACCCCTCCCCCCCAACGTTTTAAATATTTGTTTCCTGCTTGTTTGTTTGAAAAAAGAACCCAAAGTGCTTAAGACAAAGAAGTCTCACACACAATTTCTGCAGGCTGATGGAAGGAGCCTCCCTGATTCTGACTGATTCTGCATTGGCTTCTCCCTCCACTGTTTTACCAAACCCATGTTGGAACAGAAAAAGTGCAGCTCAAAGCCACATTCAAATACCCCTGAGCATAGGAACATAAGAACAAAAGAGACGCCAACGTTGGATCAGGCCAATGGCCCATCCAGTCCAACACTCTGTCACACAGTGGACAGAAATATCAGGTGCCATCAGGAGGTCCAGCAGTGGGGCCAGGACACTAGAAGCCTTCCCACTGTTGCCCCCCCCAAAAGCACCAAGAATACAAAGCACCACTTGCCCCAGACTGAGAGTTCCTATCTATACCTTGTGGCTAATAGCCACTGATGGACCTCTGCTCCATATGTTTATCTAATTCCCTCTTGAAGCCGTCCATGATTGTAGCCACCGCCACCTCCTGTGGCAGTGAATTTGATGTGTTAATCACTCTTTGGGTGAAGAAGTACTTCCTTTTATCCGTTCTAACCTGACTGCTCAGCAATTTCATTGAGTGCCCACGAATACTGACTGAAGAGTCACCCCTGAACAGCCATAAATCCATGCAGAAGGTACTATAAAATCCGATGGTCAAAGAAAGTGAAAGCGGCATGCAATGCAGAGGGTACCATAAAATCCATTGCTCAAAGAAAGTGAAACCAGTATGCAATGCAGAGGGAAATTTCTGTTCCATCATGGGTTTGGTATAACAACGGAGGGAAAAGTCAATGCAGATCACCCTCTGAGAGCAATCCTCAAGCAGGCCTATTCAAAAGAATGTTCCACTTCAGTCAGTGGGGCTTACTCCAAGGAAAAGTGTTTTTAGGATTGTTGTAGGAATGCCAGCCTCCAGGTGGGGCCTGGGGATCCCCCAGAATTACAGCTTTCCTTCTTACAGCACTGTATGCCAGTAAAGTCCCTGTCCTCCCCCAGACTCCATCCCCAAATCTCCAGAAGTTTCCCAACCTGGATCTGGCCATTCTACCCCACCATCCCCCACCAGTCCCCAGGAAGACCTGGTGCTACATTCAGGGCAAAGCCTGGCTCTGGTTCCAGGATACACAAATACAATGACAATAAGTAAAGCAAGATACAGGAGCAAGGTCTACAAACCAGTCCACAATAAGAGATCCAAAGGTCGAGTTCAGTCATCAGTGGAAGGAGGGTCCAGGGCATGGGAACCAATGCATGATACAAGGTCTGAGTCTCAAGCCGTAGGAGCAAACAAGGTTAACAAAGACAGAGTA
>NW_015169254.1:52002-55894 GCF_001447785.1 Gekko japonicus | reverse complement strand
ACCGCGGTGCTTTGTTTCTGCCGGTGCCTGAGCCAGCCAGCCCTCCGCCTCGGCACGCCCTGGGACCACGCAGCCCTTTACCCCCTCTTGGCAATGCTCCTTACCTGCCGCTGGAGCTGCTGCTACCGCCGACTGAGCGCCCGACCCCCTGCCGCTGGGTTCCTGGTGGGGCGGTGTCCAGGCCCCACCGGGAGGTTGGCATCTGCAGCCTCGCCTAGGGCCGGCCCTGGGTGGAGCCTGACGAGGGCAGGGTTTGGAGAGGGGAAGGACTTCAGTTTGGTGTCGTAGTTAGGAGCACAGATTCTAATCTGGGAGTACTGGGTTTGATTCCCCACTCCTCCACAAACAGCTGCTGGTGTGACCTTGGGTCAGTCACAAGTTCTTTCAGAGCTGTTCTCTCAAGGGCAGTTCTTGAAAATGCCCCCCCCACCCCCCCCCCCCCCGGCCAGCTGGGAGGTCTCCAGGCCCCATCGGGAGGTTGGCATCTGAGGGGGGCGCCACGAGGCGTCGTCGCCTAGGGCGCACAAACCCCTTGGGCCGGCCCTGTTCAGAGCTGTTCTCTCAAGGGCAGTTCTTGAAAAAGCCCTCTCAGCCCCACCTACCTCACAGGGTGTCTGTTGTGGGGACAGGAAGGGAAAGGAGATTGAAAGCCGCTCTGAGACTCCCTCAGGTAGTGAAGGGTGGGGTATAAATCCAATCTCTTCGCCTTCAGTGGGGGTATAATGCTATAGCGTTCACCTTCTGAAGCATCCGTTTTCTCCATGGGAACCCACCTCCGATGCCTGGAGATCAGTTGTAACAATGGAAGATCTCTCGCCACCACCTGGAGGCTGGCAACTCTAATTCAGCCTTTCTACAAGAAAGTTCTCTTCCAGGTAACTCTTGATGAATATAATTGAGTAGAATACTCAGATCCACAAATAGTAGCATTTAAAATGATGAAAAGAGAAGAACTGTAAAACCAGGTGGCAAAACACAGAGCACTTGCAATCCCAGTGACCTAGCAAAACAAAGAGTGTTTTTCTAAATCGTAGAAGGGATGTGGGCTTTAGTATTATCTCCTTGGAGAAGAAATTTCACAATAGAGGGACCATCAGCAACGACGACAGTAACAAAAGCTCTAAATTTATCTCAGTCTGAAGAAAGGATTCATCTCCTCATCCTAAAACTAGCAGGACAAGTACACATGGGAGAATCCGTTCCTTCCAGGCTGTTTAAGGCTTTACTGATCAACAACAGCAAACTAACCGGTAACCAGCAAGGCTCTTTTAAAACCTGCGCATTGTTTTCCACGAAGCCAAGGTAAATTGCAACGAAACAGCATATGCTACAGGCATGATTCTCTGAAGCTGCCCGAGTATTTCGCTCCAGAAATTTCAGCAGCATCGTGCCCAAGTTGAGATCTTTGCGTAAATACGGGGGGAGGGGCAACTCCCAAGATTAGCTCAGGTGTATTTCTTTTTTCTGCAGGTAACATTACCTGCAGATGTATGTTTGCGTGGGCAGCTCTGTTGACACTTGTTATCGGCTGGAAGTCTCAGTGGAAAGATTTGCAGAATTGTTCGCTCATTACCTTGGCTCTTCTTGCTTTGAGTCATATTTACAACAGCAACAACAAAAAAAGGAGGAAATGTTGGTGGAGTCTTGGAAGAAGCACAAAACCCATGCCGTTTGAATGCGGAACAAACAAAAGAGCGAAAGCTTTAATTTGTTCGCTGTCAATTGCCTCATCAACACATTGGCCTTCATTTTTAGAGCGCCTTTCATCAGCAAGGATCCTGCAGAAACAAATTTGACACACAGCAGCAAAGGCTTTGTACCTGCCATCCTCAGTTTTAACCCAGTTTTGCTCTATTGGGGGAGACTCATTGTAAGAAGTAGTTGCCACAAACAGGACCATTTTAACAATAATTAATTGCTGTCACGTCGCAAGGGACTTATAGTGACTTTTCACAGAGAAGAAGAGTCAGTTTTTATGCCCCACTTTTCTATACCTTAAGGAGTCTCAAAGAGATGTACAATCACATTCACTTCCTCTCCCCTCAACAATCCCCTTGTGAGATAGGTGGGGATGAGAGAGTTCTGAGAGAACTGTGACTGGCCCAAGATCACCCAGCTGGCTGCATGTGGAGGAGTGGGGAATCAAACCCAGTTCTCTGGATTACAGTACACCACTTTTTTATTATTTCCCTCTCCTAAAAAGGAGAGAAATTTTCCTTTTACAATTCAGAAAATTAGGGAGGGTCTATAGAGGGATAGTGCAAAGTAATAGAGGAAAACAATAGAATGGGAAGGACTAGAGATCTCTTCAAGAAAATTGGAGAAATCAAGGGAGCGTTCCATGCAAAGATGGCCATGATAAAGGACAAAAACGGTAGGGACCTAACAGAAGCAGAAGATATTAGGAAAAGATGGCAAGAATACACAGAAGAACTATACAAGAAAGACCTCGATGTCCTGGACAACCACGACGGTATAATCACTGACCTCGAGCCAGACATCCTGGAATGTGAAGTTAAATGGGCCTTAGAAAACATTACTAACAACAAAGCTAGGGGAGGTGATGGTATTCCAGCTGAGCTATTCAAAGTCTTAAAAGATGATGCTGTTAAAGTGCTGCACTCAATTTGCCAGCAAATTTGGAAAACACAACAGTGGCCACAGGATTGGAAAAGGTCAGTATACATTCCAATCCCAAAGAAGGGCAATGCCAAGGAATGTTCAAACTATCGCACAATTGCACTCATATCACACGCTAGCAAGGTCATGCTCAAGATCCTACAAGCTAGGCTTCAACAGTACATGGATAGAGAACTGCCAGAAGTACAAGCTGGGTTTCGAAGAGGTAGAGGAACTAGAGATCAAATTGCCAACATTCGCTGGATTATGGAGAAAGCAAGAGAGTACCAGAAAAACATCTACTTCTGCTTCATTGACTATGCTAAAGCCTTTGACTGTGTGGATCACAACAAACTATGGCAGGTCCTTAAAGAGATGGGAGTACCAGACCACCTCACATGTCTCTTGAGAAACCTGTATAAGGGCCAAGAAGCGACAGTTAGAACCGGATACGGAACAACTGATTGGTTCAGCATAGGAAAAGGAGTACGACAAGGATGTATACTGTCACCTTGCTTATTTAATATATATGCAGAGTACATCATGCGAAATGCTGGCCTGGATGAATCACAAGCGGGAATTAAGATTGCTGGGGAAAAGATCAACAACCTCAGATATGCAGATGATACCACTCTAATGGCTGAAAGTGAAAAGGATCTAAAGAGCCTCTTGCTCAGAGTAAAAGAGGAGAGCGCAAAAGTGGGCTTGAAGCTCAACATCAAAAAAACTAAGATCATGGCATCCGGCCCCATCACTCCTTGGCAAATAGAAGGGGAAGTCGTGGAAGTAGTGACAGACTTCACGTTCCTGGGATCCCAGATCACCGCAGACTGTGACTGCAGCCATGAAATTAAAAGACGCCTGCTCCTTGGGAGGAAAGCGATGGCGAACCTAAACAGCATGATAAAAAGTAGAGACATCACCCTGCCAACAAAAGTCCGCATGGTCAAAGCAATGGTATTCCCAGTAGTCATGTATGGCTGCGAGAGTTGGACTATAAGGAAGGCCGAGCGCCGAAGAATAGATTCTTTTGAACTATGGTGCTGGAGAAGACTCTTGAGAGTCCCTTGGACTGCAAGAAGAACAAATCAGTCAATCCTCAAAGAAATCAACCCTGACTGTTCCCTGGAAGGCCAGATAATGAAACTGAAGCTCAAATACTTTGGCCACCAAATGAGAAGGGAGCACTCACTGGAGAAGACCCTGATGCTGGGAAAGATTGAAGGTCAAAGAAGACGGGGACGGCAAAGGATGAGATGGTTAGACAGTGTCA
>NW_015169254.1:43685-51917 GCF_001447785.1 Gekko japonicus | reverse complement strand
GAAACTGAGCAAACTTCAGAGGACAGCGGAAGACAGGAGGGCCTGGCGGGATCTAGTCCATAGGGTCGCGAAGAGTCGGACTCGACTGTGCGACTGAACAACAAAAATAGAGGGATAAAAGAAAAGTGTTAGGTATTAGTATATTAGTCCTTTAGTATTAAAGTTAGAGTCAATAGCTTCTTCTGTAGTTGGGCGATCCTCTTTTCTTCTCTCTCTTTCAAAACCGAACAGTTAACATGTTAGTAATGTTCTTTTGGGATTAGTATTACTTTTAAAGCATTATCCGAGTCTTTAAACTTTGGGGTCTTTCCCTTTTTTGTCCCTCAAGTTATACTTCGGGCCAGTCGCTCCTTTAACTTCCTCATCCTTCACCTCTCCCTCCGAGCTGCTGTCTTCTCCGCTGGCTCCCGACATCCACTTGGCAAGTTCTGCTTCTTCTTCCGAACTGGCGTGCCTCTTCAAAAATTCTTGAGCCTTGAAGATACAGTCTATCTTTTCTCTTCTGTCTTTACATTTAAAGACCAATCCTTCAGGCACCAACCATCTGTAACTAACTTGATGACTTTGTAAGAACATGGCCAGTCCTTTATATTCCTTTCTTTTCATTCTGATTTCAAATTGGACGTCTTTCAAAATCCTAATCAGTTGATCTCCAATTTTCAAGGGTGTTGCTGAAACTGCCTTTAAAATCTGATCTCGGAGACGTTGCTTTGTAAATTTCACTACCACTTCCGCTGGCAACTTATTTTTCTTTGTGAAGTTGGAATAGGCTCTATAAGCCAAATCCACCTCTTCTTTTATTTTTTCCGCTTCATTGCCAGTCAGTGACAGTACACCACTCTTAACCACTACACCATGCTGGTTTTCATGGGGTTTTCAAGGCAAGGGAAATTCAGAGGTGATTTGCCATTGTCTGTCTCTAGGTAGCAATCCTGGACTTCCTTGGGAGTCTCCCCTCCAGATACTAAAGGGTTTTCTTCCAAGCTCTGATGTGCTTGGGCTATTCAGTCTGCTTTGACCATTTTACAGGGGGGGACTGACTCCTGCTGTGAAGGCTGAGGGAAGGCCTATGTCCCTGTGGGGAAGAAATCATACCATGATGTGGCCAGTCTGGACCCATTTTTGGATTGGCTAGAGCCTCCAAATGAACTGAACTCAGGTGTCTGATCTGAAATGGCTCCTTGTTCTTTAGCCCTTCAGAGCCGGCAAAATATCCAGTGCAAAGAGCACCTCCCTGTTCCAACTCCATTCGCCATTGCTGCATGCCCATATTGCATGCCCATCGCAGAACCTACGGAAGTCCAGCTGCTCTTCCTCCACACTCGCCATTAGACCCAAGCCTGGTCACCCAAAACATCCCATCAAATGGGCCTGTTCCAGTTGAATTTAGAAACCAGGAGGAACAGGAGGGCACAGCCTTTGGCTTAGACTTGGATCTGGTTCTGCTGAAACACAGACGATGGCGGGTCGGGAAAACAAAGCCGGTGTTCCAAGCTTGCCCAACAGGCCAGCCTACCTTGCAAAGAATTTTATTTGCCTCTCTTGGCTCACAGAACTGAAACTGTCCTCCAAGATGAGAGCTGAGGCTGGATTCATGATGCCCAAGGGGACAATGACACATCTGTCTGAGCCGTCTCAGAGATGTTTATAAATGTGTTGGAGTTTCTTGCTCCCCCCCTCCCCTTCTCTGCAAGGAAAGAACTCAGTTGATGCAGTGTTTTACTACTGAAGGCTTCTTGATCTCTCTTGGGAGGGAAACAAAATGAGATGTTTTTCCTCTTTTAAAGTGGGTGCACCATGCTGAGCCCTGCAAAGCTCAAAATTAGAGAAGTTGACTGCGCCAACCAAGACAACTTTCTTTCTCTTGCTATGAGCTCCTTTGAAGCCTTTCCTTGTAGCAACGCCTACCACCTATGGAGGGAGACACCCTTCCCCTACCCCCAGCAATCAGGGTATCAAAGCTGAAAGCAAAGTGTAGCGGGGAAAGGATGAGGCCATTATTTTGCGATACTGCTACTCTGGGTTGGAGGGTTACCTATACAAAATTGGTAACCCCCAGTGGTCGCACATGAACACACACACAAAACTGCCTTGTACTGAATCAGACCATTGGTCACCAAAGTTGGTATTGTCCCACTCAGACTGTCCGTGGCTCTCCACGCTCTCAGGCAGAGGTCTTTCACATCACCTACTGCCAGATCCTTTATCTAGAGATGCCAGGGATTGAACCTGGGGTCTTCTGCGCGCCAAGCAGATGCTCTACCACTGAGCCATGGCCCCCATCCACTAAAGCAAGGTGAGGTTATATCTCCATACCACCTGGCGTATGCCCTTATTTCTACAAGTGCAGAGTAGATAATGAATGGGGAGAGATGCGAAAGTAATTTCTTAATCAGACGGGAAGGTAGCATGGTATAGACCGATCTTGTCAGATTTCAGGAGCTAAGCAGGTTCGGTGCTTGGAGTCTACCATGGAAGGCTCTACAGAGGAAGACAACGGTAAGGTGTTGGCAATGGCAAACCACCTCAGCTTCTTACTTGCCTTGCTGGGGCCACCGTTCATTGGCTGCAACTTGACTGCACATATTCCTTAACCCTGTTAGTTTTTAATCTCCACCCACCCACCCCCCAACACATTCCACCAAAATGTAACCTGGTGAGAAAGGATCTATGGCCAACCGGAAGTTGTCCTGGCTGCGGGGGAAAACAGCCACTCAGCTGAGCCTATGGGGATGCCGTTACAGCATCCAATCACCTTTCAGAGGGTGGATGGATTGTTGGAGGGAAGTACGGGAGGGGGGAGAGTTCAGAGCTGCCTCCGGGAAAGTGCAGCGATAGTTTTGGCTCCACCTCAGCAGAAGAGCAGACCGTTTGAAGCTCTGCCTGGTAGTGTGGCAGGATGGTTTAGCTCTACCTCTGGGAGAGAATAGAATACCAGTTAGGCCTGTCTCTGGCAATTAGCAGACCTTGTACCATTTAGTCTGACTTTTGGAAAAGGGCAGGCTGGTGCGGGTTGAATCCGATGTGTGTGAGAGAATCGGACCTAGTGGCTAGTCAGTAAAATCCTGTTAATGCCTGAAAGCTTTAAAAGAAAAGAAAAAAAAATCAAATCACACTCTGAAGCCATAACCAGCTTAAACTTCTATTCTGCAGCCAGGTTTTCCCTCTGACTACCTGGAGACCTGTGCTGTTGATCTGTTCTTTGAAACCAACCTGTAAATAAATAAGTATTCTTTGTTATTTATATACAACTCCTGCCTCAGCAATCTCTGCGTTCTAGTTGCTCACCACCAAAGACTTTACACTTTGCTGCTTTAAGAACATCTGGTAACTGAGAGGAAGGTTTGCAGTTTATAACAAACATGCCCCCCCCCCCCAGAATCATAGGAGGGTGTGTGGGCCCCCTCAGTTGGTAGGAAAGGCCTGTCACAGGATCTAAGAGTCTTTGTCTGTTTTTTTAAACATACAGATCCTAAACACATCACTCACCATCAAGCTGTAGATAGATCCATTAGTGTGCCTGCACATCATACCTTGAATAAAACTTTGTTGGTCTTAAAGCTGTGACTGGACTCAGACTTTGGCTGATTCTGCACTGGCTTTTCCCTCTGTTGTTTTGCAAAACCCACCTTGGAACAGAAATTCCCCTCTGGACTGCACGCTGCTTTCACTTCCTTTGATCATCACATTTTTATGGTAGCCTCCACACTCTATGCGCTTTCGCTTCCTTTGATCATCAGCAGGGCTATTTTTGGGCAGGAACGCACAGGAACGGAGTTCCGGCAGGCTCCCAAGTTGGCCACGCCCAGCAGGAACTCATTAGCGTAATAGGCCACACCCAACATCAGAAACTCATTAGGATTGGCTACATTAGGGGTGTGTGGCCTAACATGCAAAGGAGTTCCTCTAATGAGCTGTGCTGTCAGGGGTGTGGCCCAATATGCTAATGAGTTCCTGCTATTGGGTGTGGCCTATTATGCTAATGAGTTCCTGCTGGGGTTTTTCTACAAAAAGAGCCCTGATCATCAGATTTTATGGTACCTCCTGCAGAGATTTATGGTTGTTTTATGGCCATTCAGGGGTGACGTTGCAGTCAGTACAGTGTTGCCAAGAGGTATCTGAATGAGGTTTTCAGCTGTACTTTTTCCTCCCAGTTGAGAAAATGTGGAGCAAATGCTAGATGCAGAATTGCTCTTTGTTCGCCTAGCTGTAGTTATGGGTAACTAGACCTAGGGAACAATTGTTAGCTGCAGGTACTGTCAATCAGCAGAAGGAAGAGATGAAGAGAGGAAGTTCTGACCTGTGACTGCCTAGACTCAAGTGTATTCAGCAAGGATCTAGTTAGCCCAATTTCCTAAGGAAATATTAGTTGCAAAAAAAGTCATAGCGCTCTGAACACATGAAGTTGACTTACAATGAGCCATACTTTTGGTCTATCAATAACAGCATTGTCTCCTCTGGCTGGCAGTGGCTTCCCAGGTGGAGGTCCTTCCTATCAACTACTAACTAATCCTTTTAAGTGGAGATGCCAGGGGTTGAACCTGGGACCTTCTGCTTACACCACCAGTGATTCTCCGCCACTGATCCGTGGCTCCTTCTGTCGTGGCAGAACTGAGTGATGAGTTTAACAAAGTTTGTGTCGTTTTGGAGCATACCGACCATGAGACTGCAGTGATGCTTAACGGTAACCTGTATCTTACAAGAACAGCTAACAAGTGAAAAATTACAGACATTGACAAACGAATATGGAAGATGATTACAGTCACTGAAATGAGGAAATGGGTTTAAATAACCCAGGCAAGAAGACTTTTTTTGCTGATTATTACAAGTGGATAATGAATTGATGAAAATATAAAGGTTACACTTCGAGGACAAGAAAATGATTGCCATTTTCGAATTTAAAGGATAAGTTTCAACCTTGTCTCAGTTGGAGAGCCAGAGACAGGCAAGGCTTACTGGTTCTGTTGCACAGATAGAAGACCTGGGCATTTACTTTCAGAGTTCTATTTATTGGACTAACAGTACAATCCTATGCAGAACTACTCCAGCCTAACCCTATTGAAATAGATGCTCTAGACAGAGGTAACTGTGCATAGGATTGCAGCATGGCTATTTTTGGGCAGGAACGCACAGGAACAGAGTTCTGGCTGGCTTCAGAGTTGGCCACGCCCACTGCAGCCAAAACCTCTGCATGCGTGGCTACAGAGGGAAGGCCTGGAGAGCGGACCCCCCCCCGGTGACTCTGAGGCGGGCAGTCCGGTGGGGGGCTCTGGAAGGATCGGGGAGGCATTTAAATGCCTCCCAGTGCCTTACCCGGCCTGTCCAAGGGAAGGCAGTTTAACCTGCCTCCCCTCGTCTCCAAGGGCCAGCTTGCCCGGGCAAGCCAAGGGAAGGCATGGGGGTGTGGCCTAATATGCTAATGAGTTCCTGCTGTTGGGTGTGGCCTATTATACTAATGAGTTCCTGCTGGGCTTTTTCTACAAAGAAAGCCCTGGATTGCAGTATAAGATATAAATGTCACATGTTTTTAGCAACCCCCTGAGCAGGGGTGGTCATTTAACTTACAGGGAAATTTCCAGGTGGGTTGTTGCTCTAGGGGGCCCCAAGTGGCCAGAAAAAAACAGAGCCAAGTCCAGCAATGCACCAGCATCTCAGGCATCACTTGGCTTAGATCCTTCAGCAGCAGTAATGACCAGTGTCCATGCACCAACTACCTCCTCCCACACTGGCACCAGTTGTCAGGAGAAAGCAATGAGGAAGCTAATGCCCACTGTTGGTACCCCTTTGTTGAGTAGTTTGATCAAGATGTGTAGTCGTGTTAGTCTGTCTGTAGCAGTAGAAAAGAGCAAGAGCCCAGTAGCACCTTAAAGACTCATGAAATATGCGACAGGGTAGGAGCTTTCGTGAGTCACTACTTGCCTCTTCAGGTACAGGTAGAATGGGAGTCCACCTGTCCTATTTCTTGGAAAGTGGAGTGATTTCAGATGCTGAATGACAGCAATTTCCAATAAATAGGACAGGTGGACTCCAATGCTCCCTCTAAGCTGTGGAGTCTTGTGAGCAAAAATTCTACTTTGTGAGGTACTGGCATTAAAGTTGTGAGCAAGCGATTTGGCTACTGCATAAATTAGTTTGCTCTGGAGCCCTCCTTCCTGAACTAAGACAAAAATGTGTGAGCCGGAGGCTAAAAAACTGAGCTAGCTCACACTAACTCAGCTTAGAGGGAACACTGGTGGACTCCCATTCTAGCGGTATCTGAAGAAGTGAGCGGTGACTCACAAGAGCTCCTACCCTGCCACGTACTTTGGCCCCGGTCATACGGGCCGGAAAATGCGGGGGGGAAGCGTGGCTGTTTGCCCCGGGGCAAAATAAATCGCAGTTGCACGAGCAGTCGTCCCATGGAGGTCCCGTGGTTAGGGGGGAGGTGCCGATCACAGGACAATCCTGCGGCGCTGCAAAGAAGTGGAGCTGCGGGGCAAACGGGGTTGTGGGTTTACTTACACTAAAGTGTGTGCATGCTCCATTGGGTGCTTGTGCGCATCTGTGAAGACTTGGGGGGGGAACCTTTTTGCGAGGGGACATGGGCAGACGCCGGAACTACCACCAGAAATGCGATCAGACGCCCGCCCATGCCCCGCGGTTTCCAGAAACTAGTACCTTGGAGGTACTAGTTTTTTACAGCGCATCTTCGGAGTGAAGCCTCGGGTGAGCCACGGGAGCTCTACGCTTCCCAGATGTGGCGGTGAGATCGCGCCCAGAAAATCCGCCTATCTTCTGTCCCTCTAGCGTGCCTACTGCTCCATGTGACCGCAGCCTTTGTTAGTCTTTAAGGTACTACCGGTCTCTCGCTGTTTTCTACTGTTGAGTAGTTTGTAAGATTCCGGGGCCCACTCAGCTTGACTTGTTCCAGAGTCATTTTAACTTCCCGGTCTGCTTCTAATCCCAGCCGAGTTATGTGATATTATCAAGCAACCCGTAAGACGAAAAGGTCAACATTCAGTTTGTCTTAAACCCATGTCTGGCTCCATACATAATTGTGGGCTGATTAAATGTGCCAACTTAATATTACCCTTCCTTGGGATTAATAGATCAACCACAGCTGCAAGGTTCACCTGTCTGATCTTGAAACCATCACATGGATTTTTCTCTTGCCGTGACTCATTTCTCTTGGCCTTCCATATTCAATAGCTCAAAACCCTTAAAGGGGACGGCTTGCCCAAGGCAACAATGCCTCATTTGCATCTAAAGACACACCCAGTCATTTCAAAGAGGATTCCAATGAGCATCCTGATATAAACAAGAATATGCATCCAGAGGTGCTTCCACACCAGCAATGCTCCATGTTCCGTACACGTTTACATTTATCTTGCTAGGTCAGGATGATGATTATTATCTTTTAAAAGAAGCAACTCCTACTAATTCAAATAGTACTTAGAGCTACTCTGTACAAACATCAGGCCATTAAGGTAAATCTCTTCCCAGGCTATACCGTTTCGGACAACAATGGGTAGGAGAAGAGCACAAGGTTAAATGCTTCTGCAACTTAATATGTGTGTACATGAGCTCTTCCCAGTGCAAATTGCTTTGAGTCAGCAGAGGTGTCTCCATGAAAATAAACAACAGGATGACCAAAGAAGGAGCAAGACCGATTTGCGGCAGATTCGCCTTGCCCTGATCTGGACAGCCCAGCCGTCTCAGAAGCTAAGGAGGATTAGCCCTGGTTAGTATTTGGAAGGGAGACCACCAAGGAAGTCCAGGCTTGCTACACAGAGTCAGGCAATGGCCAACCACCTCTGAACATCTCTTGCCTTGAAAACCCTCTGGGGTCACCATAAGTTCGCTGCAAATTGACAGCACTTTCCACCACCAAGCAGTCTCTTGCATAGCACAATCTACCCAAACTCTTTATTCTGATATCCACATTAATTATGTTGTATGTTCGCCTATACACCAACTCAAAGTGACAAATTTCTATTTCAGAACCACAGAAGACATTGCAATTATCAACACTGAAATACTTCCCTATGGGGAATAACTAATTATGTTGGAATACCTGCCAGTTCAGTTCATGTCCGGCTCATTGGCGGTGAGTCGGGTGCCAATAATTCAGCAAGCTGTTTGGATGCATCCAAGTGAATCTGGATGCTTCTGATTTGCACAATTACTGTTTTCCAACACAATAAGACTGCTTTCTTGCAGTCTTGCTACTGATCTTCCACCCACCTCCAATTT
>NW_015169254.1:42579-42726 GCF_001447785.1 Gekko japonicus | reverse complement strand
AAGTGAGCCATGGCCAGTGTTCCCTCTAAGCTGAGTTAGTGTGAGCTAGCTCACAGTTTTTTAGCCTCTGGGTCACACATTTTTTGTCTTAGCTCAGGAAAGATGGCTCCAGAACAAACTAATTTATGCAGCAGCCAAATCGCTCAC
>NW_015169254.1:34162-42096 GCF_001447785.1 Gekko japonicus | reverse complement strand
CAGACGGGGCATTTACAATGGTATAGGTGCCGGTTGGAATTGGTGTACTTACCGGCGTTCACACGGCGAACATCTGCCTTCCATCCCTAACCGTTGCAAAGAGCTTTAAACCATTGTATTCTGCCACTAGGTCCCCAAGTGGTGGTATCCTGAGTGCGACAGTTGTAATCGCTTTACCCCGCCGTCTGATCGCTCTCCACCGTTGTAGAGCCACTTCCGTTCGGAAGCCCAAGGCTTCCGATTTTCGCCCGCCATTTTTTTTAGGTCGACGATATGCGCTTGGGCGAAACTTTGCCCCAGCGTTTGTTTTTTAAAAAAGAAAAGGTCCTTAGTTTAACGTTTTAGAGGAGTCCGGGACCTCAAGGAGGCCAGTTTGCTCTTTAAACTTTAAAGGTAAGTCCTCTCTTCAGGGCATGCTTTTCGGGACGGGGTGTTTTGCGCATGCGTGAAAATCGCCATTCTGTGGATGGCTGCCTATGCGCATGTGCAAACTGAGTGTTTTTAAAAAACCGCCGACGCTGCTGTGTGTGAACGTGCATACAGTGATGGGCTCCGCAGACAGGAAGTAAGTGTGATCGCGTTTCAGCCGGCACAAACTGCAACGGTTCCAACCGGTACAGTTTATGCTGGCTGAAACGCCCCGTCTGAACGCATCCTCTGTGTCACACAGTGGCCAAAAATATCAGGTGCCCTCAGGAGGTCCACCAGCAAGGCCAGAACTCCAGAAGCCCTCCCACTGTTGCCCCCCAAGCACCAAGACTACCGAGCAATGCATGGCAGAGACAGTGTCACATGGTCCTCTCATGTACAAGTGGCTTTCTTTCTGCTCTGCCTCCTATCAGGAAATGAGAGATTGTCCCAAAGAAGCCCCCCAAGATCATTATCTCATTTCCCACCAAAAGGGATGCCAGGAAGTGGAGCAGCAAGAAAGCTGTGCTTGCATGAGAGAGCCACGTTCCACAGTCTCTTCTTTGCATCCCTCCCACCAAGAAATGGGAGACTGTCCCAGAGGCCATTGAAAGATCCCTGTCTACCTCCCATTTCTTGGTGGTAACAGATGGGCTACACATCTCTGCCCAGTGTGGGGCCTTCAGCTTTGCCATGAGCCTCAGCAAGTGCAGAGTTCTGCTGATACCTGACACCAGGCCAAAGTCCCAACCAAACTTACAATGTCTCTTAAGCAGAGTTACACTTTTCAAGCTGATTGGGTTGGATCCAGGCTGAATTTTCAATGGAAGAAGTTCCTGCCTCCCCGCCCACACACACACTGCAGCCCACCAATCTCCACAAATTGCTGCTCCTGGGTGATAGCAGACCCAGAGCAAAGACATGAAGGCGGCCTACAGCAGAAAGGAAGAATTGGTAGGAATTGCCAGGTTGGCCCAGATCTAACCCATAGACTTCAGTGGACTTAGAAGAGTGTAGCTAGGGTTGACACTCTCCAAGTAGTGCCTGGAGTTCTCCTGGAATTAAAGTTGATCTCCAGGCTTACAAAGACCAGTTTCCCCGGAGGAAATGGCAGCTTCAGGGGATGGCGTGTATAGCAACACTGAGCCTCGATCCCCCCTCCAAACTCAGCTCTCCCCAGAGACTGCCCCCAAACCTCCAGGGATTTCCCAAGCTGAAACTGGACACCCTAGGTGCAACCCTACATGGGAATGCATGACGGGTTACTTGTGAGAGTGCAGCCCACTGACAGGAGGGTTTCAGAGCTCAGAGACCAGAGGAGACCTGATCAGTCTTTCTTTTTTTGGTACTGCTGTTATCTACAAGCCCTACTGTTAAGGCTAGTTGATTTTTTCAAAACCTTCACTGAGATGCCCGTGTGCTGAGACTCTGATCTTCTTTGTCCCTGCTTGTCTGTAATGATTACAATGCCTGTTATTATAATAAACGTATATTATAAGATACTTGGGGGCAGAGGTCATTTCTGGGGGGAACACGGGGGAACGCAGTTTCCCTGGGTGAGGTACGGGGGCGGTGCAACTGACTAAGCCCCGCCCCCTGCTTCCGGCCGACCCGCTTCCGGCCCTCATTCAGCCAGGAGGAGGCAGGAGAAGAGGGAGGGTAAGTTGCTTCCTCTCCGCCTCTCCCCACCCCTGCCTGCCTGGGGCCAGAGAGGGCCTTGGCGGGGCTTCCTCGCACTCCCGCTGGCCTTGCAGGTCCACTGCCGGGCCCCTGATGTCAGGGGGTGTGGCATATGCTAATGAGTTATGCTAATGAGTTCCCCTAGCTCTTTTTCTACGAAATGACCCCTGCTTGGGGGGATGCAATAGGTTTCTATGCACTCCGGACCCAGAGACACATTGCTTCCCTTTGTGGAGCCACTGACCAGCAAAGTGTCAGGCTACTCAGTGTCAGCAATAGAGGGCAGCTTTTGCTTTTCCCACAATCAAATCCCCAAGTGCAATTATCTGTCCCCCCCCCCCAAATGACTGATAAGCATTTACCTATTTGGGAGAAATCAAAGGGGTACACTCGGGGATATTATTGCAGGGAGAGCTAATGCCACTCCATGCCACTGGAGACCACAAGAATCAAGAATCAAATCTGATCTCCATGTTTAGTTACATACTCCAGTGACAGCTTGTCTTTCTAACCGAGACTCAAGGCGGCTTGCAGAATTTTTTTTTAAATTATGCCATAAGATTAATATAGCACATGCAATAAACAATGTGATTCTTCTGGATGGCAAAAATGCAACAAAAAACTATAATGCCTACAATAAAGAATGCAACGAGACTGGATTGCAAAAGTAGAAAACAGTGCAAGAAAAGCAGTATAAGGCATATAATAAAACATGAAATAAAAACCACCTAATTCCCCCCCACACAAACATTAAAACTACAACCCTATTCCCATCATAAATGTGTCCTCCCAACCGATTCCATTATACTGCAACCCTCTTCAAAAAGTGCCCTCCTGAACATTTCTGTTTTACACATTCTGCAGAGCGTGGACACCTCCCTGAACTCCTCAGACAGGCCATTCCATCAGGTGGGAGCCACAACAGAGAATGGTTGTGTAGTGCCATGGCCAGGCAGTTACCACCAGACCTCAAGCACTCCTTTGCCAACCCGGCAGGAGGTTGGGCTCAAGGACTGACAAGGCAGAGCACTCTGATTAACATTAACAAAACCAGGTGTCAAGTTCCTCTTGCTCCTAACCATGATTGACTGTCACCAGACCTGCTTCATCCAATAATGCAAGGCACAGGCCAACCCTGCCAGTTTGGTGTAGTGGTTAAGTGCATGGACTCTAATCTGGGAGAACTGGGTTTGATTCCCCACTTGCACCTGGCTGGATGACCTTGGGCAAGCCATAGTTCTGATAAGAGCTGTCCTTGAAAAAGAGCAGCTTCTGTCAAGAGCTCTGTCAGCCCCACCTACCTCACAGGGTGTCTGTTGTGGGGAGGGGAAGGGAAAGGAGTTTGTAAGCCACTCTGAGACACCTTTGGGTAGTGTAGGGCGGGGTAGAAATCCAATCTTTTCCTCTTCCTCCTTTAGAACCTTGAGCAGAAACCCAAACCCTCTCCAGTCCGGGGTTCCACTCACATAGTATTGGTAGGGCCACAAAGGCAACTAGAAAAAGCCTTCTGCAAACCCCAGACAGAAACACACCACACAGGTATGAAACTAGGGTTGCCAAAACACACACCCCCTGGTTTGCCAGGGGTCCCCCGTTTTGGGGGGGTTCTACCCGCCCCCAACACCCACAGCCACCCATCTCTCTCCCTTTAAGTGTGTGGAACCCGTGTTTCCTCCCAAGCCTGATCTCGGCAAGCTTGCAGGGAAATGCCAGCTTCGTGCTCTTAAAAGGGAAATGCGGATGCTCTTAAAGGGGAAACGCAGGATCCTGCACTTAAAAGGGAAACGCTGGCTCCTTTAAGTGCAGGGAACTGCCGTTTCTGGAGATCCTGCGCACGGGCGGAAGCCACGGGAAAAGTTTCACCTTGCTTTATTTGCACATCTCTGACTGCTATGAAAAGATAAAGGATCAGAAAAGAATGCCCCCAAAGTCCCCCGCCAGGGGTGGAAGATGGACTTGGCAACCCTATATGAAACTAAAAGTCTTATTTTAAGGTGCAAAGCAATACCAACACACCGTGCACAGAAAATAAAATATTTTTAATATCTCTAGCTAAGTTACCTTGGATATTACAGCACCAGTATCCACAACAATTCTTGAAGCACAAACCAAAGTAAGCTACTTACAGCAGCTCAGTAGGACAGGCCACAAAATCTCAGTTCTCCAGCAGAGGTTCAGGGTTTCTCCACATGGAAAAACATTAGCACCTGATAGCATACCCAGCTACGGGTCTAAAGTTTCACAAAGAAGATAAGAAAAGACTTCATTTTTAACCACTTCTGGGAGCACCTGACCCTAGGCGCTAATTGGACTTTGCATCCAGATTCACCTGAGCCCAATACTGGTCAGGGAGTTTGACATATGCAAATGATTTGACAGATGTAATTAAAAGCTGAAGTGGTTAACATTCACATGCTTGGCTGTTGCATGGGAACCCCAACCAGCCTCAGCTGTCCAAGGCCATTCAAAAACAAACGAACAAACCCAAGTCTTCACGAAATCAGTGCTAGGCAACCCAAAGCTAATGGTCTGCAGGTGGCCTTATCAGCACTTCTCAGGCTCAAGAACACAAAAACAAACACTGGGCTCCTGCAAGGAACTAAATACAATAAACAACTAAAAATTAAAATAGCCCCCGGTTACTACAGGTTGGGAGCTGCGGTGGCTCAAGTGGTTAAGACGCTGAACTGCAGGCTGTGGAAGGTCAGTAGTTCAGCAGTTCGAGACCCGGGTGCCGCATGACGGAGGGAGCTCCCGTCTCTAGTTCCAGCTCCTGCCAACCTAGCAGTTTGAAAGCAAGAAATTGCAAGTAGATAAATAGGTACCACTTCAGTGGGAAGGTAACAGCGTTCCGTGTGCCTTGGTGTTGAGTCATGCCGGCCACATGACCACGGAAACGTCTTCGGACAGCGCTGGCTCTTCGGCTTTGAAACGGAGATGAGCACCGCAACCCTAGAGTCTGACTCGACTGGCTTTCGAGCAAGGGAACTTTTACCTTTACCTTTACTACAGGTTGGGTACAGGCAGTGGTTGATCTTACTCCTTTGCAGGGTAAAGACCCTCCACTTAGGTTTAGCTCATTCTGGGTTCTCTTTCTTGCTCACTCTGGATTATGACGGTATATTGGGCACACTGCCTTCTGTATAAATGAGTGACATTTGTTCTGGGGTGAGCCGAGGCCTCTGCCTCACTTGTCGAACCAGAAGAGCATCCAAGACTTCCTCGCCTGTCTCTGAGAGTCTCGCTGCAGCCTCATCTGTGTCATCCCCTGTGTGCCTGCAGCACATCCTGTCAAGCATGACAGGGAGCAGACAGAAGCCAGCCAGCTCCGAAAGGCTTCCAGCCAGCAGAGGGACTGGCAGACAAAGGCTCAGGTCACTGCCACTCCAGAAAGAGGTTGGGCAGGAGATGGAAGCAGATCAAACACAACCCCACGGCCCCCCAGATCTGTCAATTTCACAAGGTTGAACAGGAGACAAGAAGCTTGATCCAGAGCACTGGACTTTCACGTAGAGGAGTGGCAGCACTATGCAGGCAGGACGCCCTAGAGGGAGCTGCAAGGCGTCCTCCATTTGCATCTCAAGCCAGATGTGATTATTCTTCTGGAACACCTCTGTCTGCATTTACTGATAACTAACAAAACTGTACTTTTACTTTGCTCTGTTCTTGCAATTTCATTTTGAACAGACCTTTGAAACTGTCTGTTGATCTTAAACAAGTATGGGACCACGAAACTTGCAGGGGGCAATTCCACCCCCCCCACACACACACACACTTTCTCACTGGGCCCACTTTGGTTCCTGGACTCTGCTGCTGCCATTACCATCAGGCCCAGCGTGGCTTCTGGGAGTTGCCACTGCCACCAGGCCCAGTAGAGCTCCCATGCTCCGCCACCACTGCCAGGCCCAATGCAACTCGTGGGCTCCACTGCAGACCATGCCAGAGGTAGGTGCGTTCTCTGAGACTGTGCAGAGAAGAATCTTTTATGGGGGGTGGATATAACCCCCCAATGTATTTTTTAAAGATGTCAGATTTTTCTGCAATCCTGGGGGAGACGACAAAAAACAAATGAACAAATGAACACGGAAGAAATAAAAAATGACTGTTGGCTGAGGGGATCACTGAGCTTGAAAGGAGCTCAGTCAGAGACACCTAACTACCTTGCAGGCAAGGCCAAGACCTGGATCCTCCTCTAAGGGGATCAAAACTACCAGTGACCCTGCCTGACTCCAGGGAGGAGCTACTTCCCATAGGCTCACACTGCCCCACCCTGGACCACCATAGAATTTAGCGTCTAAATATGCACAACATTACCTCTCTTATTGCAAGATTAGTTTTCAACCAGCCAGGTTTGTGCATGTTTGTTTGTTTGTTTACTGAGCTATGGTTAAGTAAATCCTCTAAATGCAGCTACAGGCTCTGTTCAGATACCACACAAAGCCACAGTTTATTTTAAGTATAGTTAGTTTGTGAAACCAAGATGCAGTTCAAAGGCAATCCTCCAAATCCCGGTTCACCTCAACAGACTCTGGTTCTATTACCTTTATTCTGTAGCCTTGGAAGGTGTTGCTGCAGGACAAACCAGGACTAAGCCAGGAGGTTTGCATTCAGACATTATAAAACCATGTGCGTGTGTGTGTAACCACAACCCCAGCATGCGGCTTTCGAGGCAAGTGAGAAGCAGAGGTGGTGTGCCATCGCCTTCCTCTTCAGAGTCTTCCTTGGTGGCCTCTCTTCCAAGTACTGACCCTTGGTGGCCTCTCTTCCAAGTACTGACCCTGCTTAGCTTCTGAGATCTTATGAGATTGGGCTATGCCATGCCAGCTTCCACCCCAAACAAAATTATTATAGCTAAGAGAAAACAGTTGTGAATAAACACATTTCAGATATTGGCTTCCAATACGGAGTCGATGAATCCTAACTAACTATAGTTAGTGTGGCAGCCTGCATCCCCTCACATTAGCCATAGTTAGTTTAATTAAGCCTGGCTTTGTGTGATGTCTGAACTAAGTCACTGTGCTCCTGTCTGCACCTGTTCCAAATCAGATCCTTTGGCGTCAGCAAATCATCTCCTCCAGCGACAAACAGCAGCAGCTACTGCTTCTCATTCTGCCTGCAGCAAGTCCCAACAGTCAGTCCAAAGTTGCCCATTGATTTGCTGAAGGCTTCTTCTTTTTTCTGAACTGTCTGAATCCCATCTGTCTTGTCTCTTCCCTGGTCAGCATTTTATTTTGCCCTTCTCTTCTCCCACTGACTTTCCTTTCCCAGCTCTTCTCCTAGAGCCTGCCGTCAGCCCTTCTCTTTAAAACTCCTCGGAGTTCCTTTTTTCCTTGGCTTCCTTCCTGCTCTCTCACTGGCCAGGCCAGGACAATGGTTCCATTAATGCACCCAGTGACAACTGAACCAATTCAAAGATCATAACCCAGAAGTGTCCATTTCAGCATTATGAAAATTGGGAGTCTTCCCTGAGATTGGTCAGGCAAGCTCAAGGACTCAATAGGTCATGACTTCTAAGCCTCAGAAGCTTCCTTGGGCTGTGACTCAAGGGTCAACAGCACAAATACTGCACAGTTTCCTGGACCCTTAAAAACTAACCTGGGGGGTGGATGGCACTTCCTTGTAGTGTCCAATACTTGATGGCGGGGGGACAGCTTACAGCACACCACAACTAATGGAGGTGGTTTTCAACAAGAACAAAAGAGGAAACCAAACTGAAAAGGCCCAGGGCTTAAAGGCCAAATCAGTTCAGCTTTCCTTTTAACTCCAGCCCCTTTGAAATGCTGGGATATTTGGAAATTAGATTTCACATACAAGTACCTTTAGGGGAATGGAATCCTGAAACGTGT
>NW_015169254.1:29447-32784 GCF_001447785.1 Gekko japonicus | reverse complement strand
TAGATGCTCATGGATATCTCCCACAACAGGGTTATACGCTTATAGGGTCCTTCCAAAGTATCCGTTTGCAGTCGTCTCTCTCTCTCCCTCCCTCCTCCGCTTATGTAAATGCATCAGACAGGTGTCCCTCTCTCAGCACGATTCCACTCACTCAAGAGGTTTCGGGGGGGGGGATTCTCGCTTCAAAGTAGCCGTTTACAATTGTCTCTTTCTCTCTCTCTCTCCCCCCTCCCTTCGCTTATGTAAATGCGTCAGAGAGGCGTCCCTCTCTCAGCACGATTCCAATCCCTCAAGAGGTTTTTTTTTGGGGGGGGGATTTACAGTTCTATTTACGATTCACTAATTTTAACTCACAGTTCATTGTTGGTCTTTATCTTGCCCACGCTCGTAATCGCTCCTTCGCCAGATCTCCTGCGCTTGACTGGGTCGGCACAGCTTGTGCCTCGCTAAGAGGATGCAGACAGCGGGGGGGACTGTCAGGGGACAGATAGCAGGAAAAGAGGCTCACCCTCAAAAGCCCTATGGCCTTGGGGCCCTCCTTGACCCCCTGTGGAGGTGCTGATCCAGAGGCACCCCTCCCCTCCGCAGCTGTGCGGTAAGCCTTCCCAGAGCAACAGGAAAGGCTTCTGCCATTGTTGTGCCATAGACCCCCCTCACTACGCCTCATGGCAAGGTATTTCTGAGCAATGCCTTCTATCTCAAAAGCATCAAGGAGACAAAGGACTACCAAAGCCTCCACATAAAGGGAACCTTCACAATCAAATGCAATAGACCTCTGAAC
The DNA here is from genome assembly GCF_001447785.1 of Gekko japonicus. NCBI lineage: Eukaryota > Metazoa > Chordata > Lepidosauria > Squamata > Gekkonidae > Gekko > Gekko japonicus. The sequence goes on along the minus strand of NW_015169254.1, from coordinate 32,003 downwards.
ACTAGTACCAAGAGGCAACATCAGGGAAAGACTTCTATACACCCTCGTTGGCCCTCAAAAGTACCTGTTTTGACACTGAGTGAGACAGGATGTTGGACTAGACAGACCACTGGTCTGGTCCAGCAGGGCTCTTCTTAGGGTTGCCAGGTCCCCCCTGGCCACCCGTGGGGGATGGAGGATAGGGATGCCAGATCCAGGTTGGAAAACTCCTGGAGGTTTGGGGATGGAGGCTGGGGAAGACAGGGACCTCAGTTGAGTACAATGCTGTAAAGGCCACCCTCCAACACATCCATTTTCTCCAGGGGAACTGATCTCTTTTGTCTGTAGATGAGCTGTAATTCCAGAGGATCCCCAGGTCATACCTGGAGGCTGTCATCCATAGCTCTTCTTAAAGCCAAGGGTGACTTCTAAATCCAGGGCATCTATCATGCAGCTCATGATTCGAACGTGACCCACCTGATCTCAAGGAGCAGCCTGCTGTAGTGAGAAATATTAAATTCATAGTTGGTTTGGGTTTAAAATGAAAACCAAAGCATTTATACATTTAATGCCGCTTTCTGTGTCTGTATTAGCAAGTAGCGTGCATTTTGTTAGCCACACTGAACTAAATATCCATGAGCCTTTGCTAAGCCTTTGTTTCAAGAAGACCTGCATGTTCGCAGGAAAAGGGCACACATTCCATTCCCAGGACCAAAGCAATAACCTGCATTTTGGCAAAGACCTTTACTTTCTTTTTTTGGACCAAGGGGCCAAGGTTCATACCCCCACTGACACATCAGAGATAACACCAAGCTCTGTGATATTTCTCATGCAAGAGAACATCCGGATAAGAACAGAGAAAGAGTTGCCATTCAAAATGCAAATTGTTATCTAGCATGCTCTGTAAACAAAATGTTTCTCTCTGGAATAGCTGAACCATCAAAAGCTCGACTGATGTCAAACTGATGTAATTAACAAGTGTAATAATTTTTGGGCAACTCTTTAATCGTTCTGTATAAATCTGTGGCTCTTGCCTGGCATCTCCGCTCACTCCTGGAAGTCTTAGAGAAAAAGATGCTGTCTCTTTGACTCTAGAAGTGGCCCGGAGGCCCCTGTATGTGGGTGGGTGGGGGGAGAATCTCTGTTGTTTGTCTTATCTAAGTAATTTGCCTGTCTGTCCTTAGAGAATAAGTATTTGCATTGTACTGTGCATTCAGCTTCAGTGTTTGGCCGAACGCCTAGCAACCTAACTTTGATACTAACACTAAATAAAGAAGTGTTTCCTTTATTTTACAAAAAACCTCGTATCTCAGCCTATCTATTTAGGTCCATTAGCGGGGCCAACTCACACTTTTCCACTGCCTCTTGGTAAGGGGCCAACACCTTAGGACATAGAACCAGGGTAGGGTGGGTTGACATGCATACGTTTATATACACACGTGTCAGAAAAGTCCCATGTCACCTACTGGCTCTGTGAAAGTACATTCTCTTTCATGAAACTGCCAAAATCAAAGCTGAAAACCACCATCAATGACATAATCTTGGCATCAGAATTTAGATGTGCCCTGACTGAATATGCCCAAAAGTTCTTGAAAGTAGAGCAATCTGTTAAATACTAGTAATTGTTAGCAGTCAGACCCCTCCTCCCGCAGAAAGGCAGTTTAGCAGTTACAGAGAAAGACACAGAAACACCATTCATACAATATCACCTCAAAAATCATAAATGTAAGACATTGTCTGGGCCAAAATGACACAAAATTGAATGCCAGCAAAAGACAAGCCTGGGAAAATATTTTTGAAGGTGACTCAGAGTGGCTGACTGACTAATGGCCCCCTCAGCTCAGAAAAAATATATTCCGCAGGTTAGGAAAGGCACAAATAAGTATAGAAAAAAGCCTGCATGGTTAACAAACAAAGTAATGGAAGCTGTAAAAAGTAAGAAGGATTCCTTTAAGCGGTGGAAAGCTAGTCTCAGTGAGGATGATAAAAGGGAACACAGGCTGTGGCAAATAAAATGCAAGTCTGTGATCAGGCAGGCAAAAAGAGAATATGAGTAGTATATAGCAAAAAACATAAAGACCAACAATAAAACTTTCTTCAAATATATTAGAAGCAGGAAACCAGCCAGGGAAGCAGTGGGGCCCTTGGATGATCAAGGCGTAAAAGGAGTACTGAAGAATGATAGGGAAATGGCTGAGAAGCTGAATGCATTTTTTGTCTCTATCTTCACTCTGGAAGATGAGAAGTGCTTGCCAACTCCAGAACCACTTATTTCGGGAGGGGTGTTGAAAGACCTGAGTCAGAGGTGATGAGAGAGGAGGTCCTACAACTGATAGACAACTTAAAAAATGATAAATCACCAGGCCCAGATGGCATACATCTGAGAGCTCTGAAAGAATTCGAATGTGAGTTTGTGGATCTCCTGACAAAAATATGTAATCTTTCATTAAAATCTGCCTCCATTCCTAAGGACTGGAAGGTAGCTAATGTCACTCCCATCTTTTAAAAAGGTTCTAGAGGAGATCCGGGAAATTACAGCCCAGTCAGTCTGACGTCGATACCAGGTAAGTTGGTGGA
>NW_015169254.1:1643-29231 GCF_001447785.1 Gekko japonicus | reverse complement strand
TAATTATTTGGAATTGGGAGTAAGCAGTGAAGTGGCTAAATTTGCAGATGACACGAAGTTGTTCAGGGTAGTAAGAACCAGTGAGGATTGTGAGGCACTCCAAAGGGATCTGTTGAGGATGGGCAAGTGGGCGTCAACTTAGCAAATGGGGTTCAATGTGGCCAAATGCAAACTGATGCACATTGATGCCAAAAATCCTAACTATAAATACACGTTGATGGGGTCCGAACTGGCAGAGACTAACCCCAACCCAAGAGAGAGATCTTGGAGTTGTAGTAGATAACTCACTGAAAATGTCGAGATAGTGTGCAACTGTAATAAAAAAAGGCCAATGCTATGCTGGGGATTATTAGGAAGGGAATTGAAAACAAATCAGCCAGGATCATAATGCCCCTGTATAAATCGATGGTGCAACCTCATTTGGAGTACTGTGTACAGTTCTGGTCATCACACCTCAAAAAGGATATTATAGCATTGGAAAAAGTGCAGAAAAGGGAAACTAGAATGATAAAAGGGTTGGAACACATTCCCTATGAAGAAAGGTTAAAATGCTTGAGGCTCTTTAGCTTGGAGAAATGATGCCTGAGGGGTGACATGATCGAGGTTTATAAGATTATGCATGAGATAGAGCAGGTAGAGAAAGGAGTACTGTTCTCCCTTTCTCACAATACAAGAACTCATGGGCACTCAATGAAATTGCTGAGCAGTTGGGTTAGAACAGATAAAAGGAAGTACTTCTTCACCCAAAGAGTGATTAACACATCAAATTCACTGCCCCAGGAGGTGGTGGCAGCTGCAAGCATAGACAGCTTCAAGAGGGAATTAGATAAATATATGGAGCTGAGGTCCATCAGTGGCTATTAGCCACAAGGTATAGATAGGGACTCTCAGTCTGGGGCAAGTGATGCTCTGTATTCTTGGTGCTTGAGGGGGCAACAGTGGGAGGGCTCCTGGTGTCCTGGCCCCACTGCTGGACCTCCTGATGGCACCTGGTATTTTTGGTCACTGTATGACAGAGTGTTGGACTGGATGGGCCATTGGCCTGATCCAACATTGGCTTCTCTTATGTTCTTATGTTCCTTGGCCCAGAGAGACACATAATTTAGGACAATGGGTCTCTCAAGAAACTGTTGATTAATCTAGTCAATGAGCAGCCTCACACACCTTATTTACCCTTAATTTAGCAACACTTAACTATTCACCAAACCTGGTAGTTTTTCTCATCCGGTACCTAAAGGGTCATCAAGCATCATTAGCACCTATAGTCCATATCAGGTAAAACATCAAGCTTCTCACAAATCATTGTTTGTCTCCAGAAACCCATCAAGTTATTGTTTGGGGGGCAGACACATCAGACTGCCCGAGGGAGCATTTCCCCCTATAATTGTAGCACTTTGCTCCATAGCAATGTGTGTGTGCTCTGTGGCCCATACATACACCTCCACCTGTGTGTGGGCCTTCTCTCTCTCTCTCTGAAACACTACTCATTTCACTGCTGCCTCCGCAGACCTTCTTCTTCAAGACTGGTAACTATAGCCTTCCCCAAAATTGCTTTCTCCCCTATCCTCCCTGATTTCCTCTTAGCTACCTTGTTTTTTCCATGTGTTTGTGTGTGTTTTGCCCTTTTATTCGTATTTCAATAAAACCTTTTCCAGTTGAACATCTGACTGGTTTATCTTGAGAGTCCTCTAAGGGAAAAATCCCCATATGCATAGGTGGAGAATTCCAGTAAACCCCTCTCGCTTTGTCTCCTTTAAAGCTAATTTCCCCAGTTAATTAGGAGACTGCCTCTTTGGGTAACATAGTCTCATTGACTTCATCAAAAATAATCAATGACTAACACAAGGTCTATAACTGTGCCCTTTTGCAAAATTAATATTGTGTTTGTTTTTACTCCCTTGGTATGATACTAAAAAAAAATCCATATTTTTAAACAGCTAGCAGGCTATACTTCGTGTTATCAATTTTAAAAAATGTATCCTGCATGCATGTGGATTTCTAATCATGTGAACCACTGTTGAAAAAAAAAATTGGATGCCCCTGGTTCTAGATTAAACACTTTTTACGTAACAGCTCAGCAAGAAAGCTGATTATTCTCCTTGATATTTTAGTTTTTTTAAGCGCATCAAATGCTTCTTTCCATGGGGGGGGGGACATTCAAACATGCAATCTGGTACAAACCAGGACAGACTATGTTGTGTGAATCTGCTTCATATAGACAGCCTAAGGGTGGCAACCCCTAGGAGACTGGCAAAGGTGACACTTACCTGAACAGTGATCTTGTGATGCTATAATGTCACTTCTGGCTATGTAACTAAAAGGGATGTCACTAGTTTGCAGAATTCTCTCAGATTCCCTCTAAACTCTATGGACAGAAGATTGTAATGTTTCACCTCAATCCCCTCACCCACACACATACCACTCCATTAAGTGCCAGCAGGGAACAGGGGAGTGCTGGTGAAGTTCCCCCACTTGTGGCAGGCAAAGGCAACCCTAATACTGCTGCATGTGGAGATGGGCTCTGGAACCCAATTTAAATATTACACTATATGTTAAACGGAAAGCCTTGCCTGTGAGGCATTCCTTATGTCCAGATTTACATGGAAGGCCTGGAACACTGTGGGATATGGTTCCAGGTGACCCCTGACCACTGGCAGATGAGGGAGAGGGTTGACAGAACCAGGATGGGAAACTCCTAGAGATTTGGGGATAGAGCCTAGGGAGGACAGGGACCTCAGTGGGGTACGGTGCCACAGAATTCACTTTCCAAAGCATCCATTTTCTCCAGGGGAACTGATCCCTGTATTCTGGAGATGAGCTGTTATTCTGAGGGATCCCAAGGTCCCACCTGGAGGCTGGCATTTCTAGACTGTAGGACCAAGATACTTAAAGGTCTACTTTCTCCCATGAGCTCCTTCCCAACAATTCAGATCTTCAGGACAGGCCCTTCACAATGGGCACCCACCTTCTGAAACAAGGTGGGTGGCCACAAAGGATAATATCTTGTCCGAGGTGTTCACCTCTCCCCCCCACACACACACACAATCTATTGGATTTGCTGTCTGTGGAGGTGCAAAAACTAGTCTGGCTGCAGTTTTGAAATACCAGGTAAAACAGTTCTGTTCTGTTCAGGCCTCTAGTGGAGTGTCTTTCCTCTTCCCTTCCTTTTCCCACCCCACCTTTCCCTTCCTGCTACGTTTTAAATGATGGCTGTTCATCTCAGAGCTGGCGGGCCGCTGTTATTGGGTTTTATGAGATTTTATGGCTGTTCTATTTTGTTGCTTTATTGTTTTATGAATTTCATATCGTTATTGTGCTTTACGGTCCCGAAGACTGATGAAAGCCGCCTCGTGAACCCATACAGGTTAAGAAAGGTTGCTAGGTGCAAGTCTAAGAAATAAATAGTTCAACTGAGCCCTGGGGCACGTTTCTGCAGCATTGGCGCACTAGCCCATGGGCCGCACAGTCTATAGATCTCTCCCATGCTAATACTCCATAACTAGCTGAGACAACCTGACCTAAAATGGGATGCCATCCAAATGCAATGCTGCATCAAACTGACTTTTTAAAAGACTTGTCCAGCATCACATTTAAACTGTTTCTGGGCTGAGATGGAAGAACCAGAAATCGTTCTGCAAAGTGGTGCCCCCAATTCTAAATTAGTTTTCTTTGTCCTCCTCCCTGATGTTACCCAATAGCTATATCTCATTGGCAGCCCAATTAAATCAATGTTACTAGGATGAGGAAGGGATTTTTTTCCCCCAAACAAAAAAATGGCACTGAAGCTGCAGCCACTTGATCAGGGCTACTATCAGCAGGAGACCTGTGGAGGAAATGTACAAACTAGGTTAATTAAAGAGCTAAAGTAATGGATCCAGTCTTCGGTGTGGAGCTTCGTCTTAACACACAATAGCCATCTGAATTCTAAACACGTTCCTTCTTTTATTGAGCTGGCCTTGTTAATGGATGGTCCAAAATATGCCGGTAAGGAACGAGGTCTGATAGGACTTTTATATCTTCTCTTCCTTTCCCCACCTTTATATTATTATATATATTATATATATATATATATATATAGTTATAGTTATAGTTATAGTTATAGTTATATATTATATTTATAAACCTACAGTGTCAATGGGATGTCTGACAGCTCAGAGGAGATATTGTGTGCATTTAGGCAACCTGCAGGAGACCAGGGGGTGTAGGGACTTACCTTTTTTGCATTGCACTGGTGCCATAAGGTTTCTTCCAGTGTGACCCAGAAGTGATGTCACAGCATCACAGTGACACAATAGCATTTGCCAAAACCTCTATGGTTCAATCACATTGTTTGGGATGAATGCTAGATCATTGCCTGATGCAATGAAATCACTTCCAGGTTGTGTGGGAAGTGATGTCATGGCATCAGCACAATACTGATTGTGTCCCCACCCCTTTCCCCCAGCACTTTCCCACCACCACCCATCTGACCGGTGGCAGGCAGTGCAGGTCTGATTTTGATCAGGACCACAGCCCATGTGGAAAAAGGGGTTCAGCTGCCCCCCTTGAAGCATTTTCCCAGCACAGGCTGCCCACAGTGCAAGATCACCTGGGTAAATCCATGGGTGCTGGTTCCCCCAGTCCTGGAAAACTTAGGATTTCCATGTTAAGTACTACCGTACACTGGGAGAGTCCATTTAAAGGGGGGGTGTTTTCACTGTGCTGACTTGTTATTAGATTTGAGATGTTTTCGTTTTGTTGTTGTTTGGTGATTTTTAAATATCACAATTATGCTGTTACCCACCTCGGGTCCCATCAGATTGGGATTCAGGTTGGGCGTACAATATTTTAACTAAATATATAAAAATACTTTTATACCAAGCAAAAAGGGATCTATTTGTGGTGAGGCTTCTGGCAATTATTGGCTAAGCTACTTTTATGTCACAGTGGGGAGGGGAAAGCAATGGTTCTCTGACTTCCATTGGATGAGCTTACTCTGACTGTAAACTGTGTCACAGCAGGCAGAAGTCCTTAGGAGGAAAGGAGGCAGAGTCCTAAAGCAGCAAGCTCAAGGAGGCAGGGTGGGCTACAGAAGGCAGGGAAGAAGAGGGAAAAATCACCCTGACCTGGATAGCCCAGGCAAGCCCGATCTCGTCAGATCTCGGAAGCTAAGCAGGGCTGACCCTGGAAAGTATTTGGATGGGAGACCTCCAGAGAATATCAGGGCCGGGATGCAGAGGCAGGCAATATCAAGCTACCTCTCTGAAATGTCCTAGCTCCACTAGGGTTTACCAGGTGTCACCATGACTTCCAGGCATGCAAGCACATACTCTTATGCATGCAAGCACATACTCCCATGCATGTGCGCGTGCACACACACAAAATACTCACCAAAAAGAGTTTTTAAAAAGAAGAGGGAGAAGTCCAACGGTATGTGGGACAGTGAAGAAATCTGGAGAAAAGCTGATAAATGAGAAAGCAAAGAGAGAAAAGGGGCAAAGAGAAGAGGTACACATGGCCAGGAACGGAACGTGCAGGTTTTGCATAGGGCACCAAAATTATCATCCAGATCCCGAACACATAATAAGTTGGATCCTAACTAAATTGGCAGTGTCCCCCAGTGTCCAACAGCATTTCATGGAAATCAGTTCTTCATAACCTATTAAACCCCAATCGAACACGTTACTAAAAACGTCCCAAGGGAAGTGAGGTGACTGGTCAACGGACTGCTAGATCCCTAGAATGTGCAAACCATCCCCGCTCATTGGTGTTAGCAGGAAACACAGGCACTAGGTGGAGCTTGTAAATGGTGTCACGGATGGAGTCCTAGGAGTGCTGGCCCTCTTAGCAGGAGATACTCTAAATGACCAGCTGGTGGCAGTGTACGTAGCCAGACGGAAGAGAAGAACCACTCCGGGGGTTACATAAGAACATAAGAGAAGCCAATGTTGGATGAGGCCAATGGCCCATCCAGTCCAGCACTCTATTGCACAGTGGCCAGAAATACCAGGTGTCATCAGGAGGTCCACCAGTGGGGCCAGGACACTAGAAGCCCTCCCACTCTCCCCCCCCCTCCAAGCACCAAGAATACAGAGCATCACTTGCCCCAGACTGAGAGTTCCTATCTACACCTTGTGGGCTCAGGAGAGCAGTGAGCCACCAGGCAGAGATCCAGGGAACCCACTGAGTGTCTTGACCTCTTGACCTCTGGGAGGCCCCAAAGTGCAATGGCGCTCTTGGGTCAGTGGGGGCCATTCTGTGACACTGCCACCAGAAAATTTAGTCCAGATCCAACCCGTTGTCCATGTATTTGGAATTTCGTTTTCATTTTCCTTATGACTTTATTTTTCATAGGCAGCTCTCTGCCATTTTCTTGTCAGTTCCCCCCATCCCTGGAGCTTTGTTTCATTTTCATCAGAGCCACAGTTTTCATGACTTCATCAAAGGTCAGTTTCTCAATTAAGGCCTGGAAGCCTTCAAAGGCCTGGGAGTCTTCTTGGGACACCATTATCGTTTCTCTGGCAATTCACGACTAGTTCATTAGAAGTTTTTTATTCCCCTCGGCTGTTCAAAATGTGTTTCTTCTTACGAAGAAGGTTGCAGCCATTATCCATAGGGAGTTGTATACTTGGAAGAAAACTGGATGGTAATTGATTTTATTTTCCTTTGTGGATGTCTTCACTGGTCTGCATTCTTTCTTATCTCCTGCTCTGTCATTAATGCACCTTTTAAAAATATGTTACCATAGTATCTCTGGGTTGTTCACATTCACCTGGTCATCCATGGTGGAGGAAAACGTTCACAAACGTCTCACTTCCACCACCACCATTCATATAATTAGCTCCGCACACACCAAGCTATACTTATAGGTCTGATTTACACGGTTCTTGTCCGTCCCCCACAAACAAGGGTGGAAGATAGCAATTATTAGGTGTTCATAAATATAAAAGTATTTATGGGATCTTTGTACCGTGTGATCAAGCATGGTGGAAATTAAACATCAGACTTTACTGAAGGTTTCTTCTCTTCAGTGGGGCAAAGTCATCCAAACTGGTTAGATCATGCCTCCTCTCACTCCAGGCAGGGCTATGCAATTTTTTTGTATGCCTTTCCAGGACAAAGCAAGGGTGTCTTACTAGTTTGAATAGCCAGGCTGCTCCAGCAGATCACCAGAGTTTAGCTCCACTTATCTGGGGGGGGGGGATAAAGTAAAAATCTGATCAGAGAGGTGGAAGCGTGACCTAACTACTTTGGATGACTTCCCTCACTGATGGAGAATGGGAGTGCAACATTCACTCATCAGTGGCTGACGATATGCATTGGTCTACTATTTGTCTGTTACCTGGATAGGCCAGGCTAGCCTGATTTATAAGATATCAGAAGTTAAGCAGGGTCCACCCTGGTTAGTATTTGGATGGGAGACCTCCAAGAAAGTCCAATGTCGGACACAGAGGCAGGGAAATGAGAGTCTAATAATGTATATTCTGACTCTAACCTATAGCTTGTTCGCAATTTGTGTTTTGCAATTTTGTAACAGCCAATGGCTAATTACAATAAACTAAACTGAATAATGATTCCAGTTATTATGTGGTGGTGGAAAGTTCTCTCAAATTGCAGACAACTTATGGCACTTCGTATTTCTTCCACATCTGCTCCCTCCCTGAGAACACACCTCAAAGCTTAGGTTGCAAGAACAATGACTGGCTTCAATTCATCTAGCAGCTTCAGGGCTAATGTGAAATCTGCAACGTGGATGTCCAGGCATAGACTTGTTAGCAACTAAACCATACCTGATCAGCTATAGAGATCTCCTCCTCTGTTTCTCCCTATATTATTGATCATTGTATCCTTTAGCATCTGCCTCAGGGCTTTACCAGTAACATAATTCAAGTAAGCAGATCTGTAGCGATGAGTGTCATGTTTACCTTCCTCACCTCTCGTTTTCTTACCCTTGCTATTTATTTTCCTCCTAATATTTCGTGCCAGGTGCAATCCATTCCACTACCATACCCAGCCCCATTTCTACCCCTGTTTATCTGATTCAAGCCTTTAATCAACTAAAAGGCCAATCCCTAAAGACATAAATACATTTCAGACAGAGGTTCTCGAACAAAAGCCAAGGTTTTTGTCCAGATGGAAAGTTCTGAGAAATACTTGCAAAGTTGCGATGTACAAGGACACGACCAATACAAGGAGGTAGGTCCATCTGTCTACAACAGGCAAACAGTATGCCAGTCCTCAAGACAAAAGTTCAGGCTAGTTTGGTGTAGTGGTTAAGTGCGCGGACTCTAATCTGGGAGAACCGGGTTTGATTCCCCACTCCTCCACTTGCACCTGGCTGGATGACCTTGGACAAGCCGTAGTTCTGATAAGAGCTGTCCTTGAAAAAGAGCAGTTTCTGTCAAGAGCTCTCTCAGCCCCACCTACCTCACAGGGTGTCTGTTGTGGGGAGGGGAAGGGAAAGGACTTTGTAAGCTGCTCTGAGACTCCCTTGGGTAGTGAAGGGCGGGGTATAAATCCAATCTCTTCTTCTTCTTCTTCTATTGTGCTGCCCCAAACAAGGTACACCTATCTCTTACTCGGCCTACAATGTCAAAAGCCAGGCCCAAGCAAGACAACCTTTGCCAAGGGGCTTAGTTAGGACACAACTAGCATCAATGCAGGCCCAGAAGGGGATGCCAGTTCTCTCTCACACTGCTGATGGTTGGGAGCCAGCCGAGCCCCTGTAGTGTATCGGCGCATTCCTTATAATGCCATTCAACAGGTGCTCGAACATAATACTGTATGAAGAGTCCTGTTGGATCAGCCCAGTGGTCCATCTAGTCCAGCATCCGACCTCATACGGTGACCAGACAGTCACTATGAAGGTTGAACACCAGGGCATGGAGGCCAAGGCCTAGGTAAAGAACCAGTCCTGCTGTGTTTCTAATATGTATTTTGTGCAGATAGGATTTTTTGCACTTGAAGGTCCTGTATGTATGGATTCCACTAGATGCTTCCACTTCTGAAGATTACTGATGTACAGAAGAAATTTGCTTTCTCAGTAAACAACAGCTGAGATTTTCAGCAAATGGGTGGATACTATAGTGGAGAGTTCCACTGCCCAGTTCAGACATGAATTCCACCAGACACTCTACACCAGAATTCTGAATGGTCCTTGGGGGCAAAGATGTATATGGGTTAACAAGCGGATCACTGTCTGCCTTGTGTGCTCGCAGGGAGGAAAGAGAAAGAGGAGGAGTTACTCATCCATATTTGCCCTTTATACTCCCCACATCAATCCATCCCTGCTATCTTTGTAAAGAAACCATCTGCTACTTGTTTTATCTCTGTCATTTCACCAGGGAAAACTGAAGATCAAGTTCAACCTTTCTGTGCCTTTCATGACACATCACACAGTGTACGATTGCATGATATAAACAGCAACGACAAAAAGAATCGTATCTATCACATTTTTACTCCGCTCTACTTTCCAGAAGCTTATGGTTCTCCCCTGCACCATTTTATGCTCACAGCATCCATTTGAGACTAGTTAGATCAGGGGTGTCAAACATAAGGCCCAGGGGCCGGATCTGGACTATCCAGGTTTCTTATACAGCCCGCGAGCAACTGATGCAAGGGAGGGAGTGCTGGGAGGGGGCAGAGCCACTCCATTATGGCTTTAACACAGCAGAACAACTTTGCCTGCAACAGTCAAGCATCGTGGGAGCATCTGCCCAGCATTGCACTGCGGCCTCTCTGGGCCACCTCTGTGGGTTTTCCTCTGCACCCTCTTCCCACCCCAGGGGGCCTTGCAGTGAGGACACACCAACTCGGAGCTTACCAGCTGCTGTCCTTTATATAGTTTCTATCTCCAGTACCTGGCATTACGTTTTATGGCACATATGTCAGATCCGGCCCTTGTAACAAATGAGTTTGACACCTCTGGGTTAGATGCAGTGGTCACTCAGTTTGCTTCATGGTTGAGTAGGGACTGGATATGACTGGGTATTAAAACCAATATCTGTGTTTTGTACTGAGCCTGAAACGTACCTGGAAACTGACTAAGCTTGGGCACCAGAACAATAGATAGCCAGGATCCTGGAATGGACCTATTGAGTAGGAGTTATAATGTAAATAACCTATCACAGGGAGTGTGTGTGTGGGGGGGTGTTTTGCACACATATAAACAGGGCTCCAGCCCTGCTAGAGTTGACTTAGAGTTAAGCTGAAATCACTAATAAACTATGAGCTGATCACTATATGCGTCTCGAACCCAGTATATTTCAATCTGGATATTAGGGACTGGATATTAGAATCAAAGTTCTAATTATTTACATCATACTGGTGGTCAGCAGCACAGTTTATTCCACCCCTACCTCAGCTTTCTTTTGCAGCTTCAGTTCTTTGGCACACACACAAACCCTACCTCACGTGGTTTTGAAAGGTGTCCATAGCTCCAGAAATTACTTGTTTATGTAAACCTCCTGGTCAGTAACTTGTTTTATTGGGAGCCACATCTTGATCTCAGTAAAGGAAGATGTGTTAACAGCATTGGTTCTTTCTGTTCAAGCCAAGAAACAGATGAAAGGCTTGTTACCCCACTGTTGTTCAGCATGAACAGCAATGGAGGATTTGGCAGATCTTTCTCATGCTTCTGATCCCCATTTGCTTTGTTTCTGGACTTACATAAAGGAATCATCTGGTAAAGTGCCTAATGAAGACAGAATACTTCTTTTCCTGTTTACAAAAGGGAGAGAAGAGCTAAGGTTGACACATGGGGAGACCGTGGCTGTGGTCACACACACTAAATAATCCACTTTCAGTGCACTTTGCAACTGGATTTTACTGTATGAACTGGCAAAATCCAGTTTGAAAGTGCATTGAAAGTGGATTGAAAGTGGATTATTTAGTGTGTGAGACCTCAGCCTGTAATGACTCACAGGGGGGGAAATTCTTCTTTCCAGGGCCAGGGCTTTTTTGGTGGTGGCTCCTTCCTGGTGGAATGAGCTCCCAGAAGAGATCAGAGCCCTGCAGGATCTCTTAAAGTTCCGCAGGGCCTGCAAGACAGAGCTCTTCCACCAGGCTTTCAATTAAGGAACCACCCCCACCATCTCTATCAATGAGCCCGGCCCTTAGCCTTAACACCTGGTCTATTCCATCGAGCAACTGGAAGACCGCCGTGCTGGAACAGTCAGCTGCAAACATCTTAGTACACTATCTTATGTAATGAAGGAACGATCTTTAGCACCTTTTGATTTATGATTTTAGGAACCACTGGTATTGAACTGTTTTAAAATGATTTTATATGATTTTATTGTATGTTGCACTAATTGTGTAAGCCGCCCTGAGCCTGCTTGTGGGGAGGGTGGGGTATAAGTTGAATAAATAAATAAATAATCTTGCTGGCCCTCCTTCCCATGATATCTCTGCCTTTCTTCCCTCTTGCTTTTCTCTGTTTCCTTCCCTTAAGCTATCCCTCTTGCTTGATTTTTCTTTCTTCCATCCCATTCTCTTATTGTCCTTCCTGGCTGCTCATCCCTCCCTCCCAACTAACCTTGAGTTTCAAAATAAAACCACGGCAGCCATTTTGGATTACATATGCAACCTCAAACAACATTCGTGATGCTGTCTATGATTGTCTAGGCAATCCAAAATGGCTGCTGAGATATCATGAGGTAAACTTGTGAGATCTTGGCATTTTAAAACTAGTTTGATTTTTTTTCCCCTATCCCCTCCTCTTTTTTAAATCTTAAATTTAAGATTTTCCTGCAAATCTGGGTGTTACTCCTGGGTCTGTACAAAAATCATCCGTAACTGTACATAGCCCCATTGGGCAGACTTTTTGATCCACACTCTGGAGCCATGTTCATAATTAGATACATACATGGATTATATTTATATTCCAATTTTTTTCAAAATAAAAACCCGGCAAATATTTAATCTAAATTAGTAAAAGCAGGGACCTGAAAGGGCCTCACTGTTTCCCATTCCCTTTCTGCAGGGCGCGGTGGTACAAGCAGTAAATGCCTGCAGTACTCCATCTAACCAAACAGCTTCAGCTGTTCGAGTCCCACCGCGGCCGGGGTGAGCTCACGGCCCTTGTTCCAGCTCCCGCCCACCCAGCGGTTCGAAAGCCTTAAGCAATTAGATAAATTGGGCACCTACTCATTAGGAGTGGGGGGCACCCTTCTCCCCCTTGGCGGCAACGGCGGCAGGCTGGCGAGCGGGCTGAAAGGAAAAAGATGGTGGCGGCGAGGCAGCAAGCAGAAGCGATCAGCCCCAGAGGACGGTGCGGCGGTGACATGAGGTGAAAGGCCGGCTGACTGGAGGGAGCCGAGACGCGGCAAGATCGTACGTTGCCGAAAAAACCAGCAGGGGTCGCTGCTGAAAAAAGAACAGAAGATCTGCGCCTGCGTCTAGCAAAGACCTGAAAGACCTGCATCAGTAAAAGCATCGCCAGCACCAAGCAAGAACCGTCGTGGAAAAAAGCTAAGAAGAAAAGAAGACCCTGCCGAAAATAGGGGGGTGCCTGGGTAAGGAATTCACCTCCCCTGTCTATGTGCCCCTAGGTTAGAAAAAATGTACAAACTATGTAAACTGCCCCAAGTCTACGGAAAGGGGCGGTATAGAAATCTAATGTGTATGTATGTATGTATGCAAAGTCGCTGGCTTTTGATGCAGGGTCAGGTAGCAGTTGGGCTGGGCAGCCTAGTAAAAAGTGCTTTGTTTTCTACCTCCCTTTCTGAAGTCTATAATAAAAGACCAAGTGTTCCTGGAATTGGGGCTTCTGCCTGAGGTGAGATAAAAAGCTTCTGGGGGCAGGTTTTGCCCTTTCTGGGCCGCTGTAAGTAAGGCAACCTGACAGTGCATGTCTACATTCTACACGTATAAGCTCATTTCTCTTTCTAGAAAGTTCCATCAACCGGGTCAAACATACTGAGGTCTTTTTAAGGGTCTCTCTTGGAGTTCATGCAGCTTGGAGCTAGGACACTGTTGTTGTTTTCACCCAAAAGCATGCACATGGGAAGCAGCACACAGAGTGATAGATCCACTGTCCTTGACTGAAAAATGGCCTTGGTGCACAGGCAAAAACTCAGCACAGAGGCACAGGAAAGGAGCCGGCAACTACAAATTACTAATCAATGCCAGGCAACAACAACAAAAGCCTAATAATGAAGAACCCATCGGATCTCTCTAGCAGTAACTAGCTTTGACTAAAGGCCCCTGGAAGAAGTGTCGGGGCTTGGGTCATGTACTAAGTGGTGCTTATAACCAGAGGTGAGCAAAAAGAGATCTGTGTTATTGGAAGAAAAATACACACAATGTAGTCCTAATTGCAATTTGCCTGGAACATGCCTGTTTTATCCCTCTGTGGGGGAAAGAACAACTCCCTTGGCCTTTGTCAGATCAACATTCTGTTCCCTCCAGGAGCAGGGCTGGTTCCAGGCTTGGGGGGGGTAGGCACAGAGTACCCAGGGGCCCCTCACCTCTCACCATCACCAGGACCTCCACTCTTGCCAGTTTGGTGTAGTAGTTAAGTGCGCGGACTCTAATCTGGAAGAACCGGGTTTGATTCCCCACTCCTCCACTTGCAACTGCTGGATGACCTTGGACAAGCCATAGTTCTGGCACAGCTGTTCTTGAAAAAGAACAGTTTCTGTCAGAGCTCTCTCAGCCCCACCTACCTCACAGGGTGCCTGTTGTGGGGAGGGGAAGGGAAAGGAGTTTGTAAACCGCTCTGAGACTCCAAGCGAAGGGCGGGGTATAAATCCAATCTCTCTTCTTCTTCCTCTTTCCAACCTACCTACATCCCCACCTGCCAGTGTTTCCAACCTTCCCTTGCCCATTTGTAAACCTTCCTAGCGACCATATGTCCTTTCTTTTTTCCCTACTGGTGCTGAGTGGTGTGTGCAGACAGGACCACCTCCACTGTGCCCCCCAAGAGTGCCACCATTCCTTCCCTGGCTGTATGTGGTTGTGGGGGTCTGAGGTAGTGGGGCCCCGCCAGAAACCTGGGCCCTGGAAGCTGCCTCACCACGGGGTATGCTGACGCTGGCCCTGCCCAGGAGCTATCCTAGGCCCTTCTGTGCCCTCAGCTTAGTTCTCGCATAGGTGCTGAAGATACTTCAGACTGCCCTGATCTGGATAGCCCAGTCCCATCCGATCTCGGAAGCTAAGCAGGGTCGGCCTTGGCCAGTACTTGGAAGGGGGACCTCCAAGGAATACCAGGGCTGCGATGCAGAGGCAGGCAATGGCAAACCACCCCTGAAACGTCTCTTGCCTTAAAAAAGCAAGTCTAGCTCACCACCTAAAGGTGTATAAAGCTAAAAGAGCTAGAACTTCTGGGTGCCAGACAATCTTAGGGTCCGCTGGCTATTCTACACACAATGCCATGCGATAATTAATTAATTAGTTTTCAGACTGCAAGTAAGGGTTCTTCCATTTAAAAAAAAATCCCCACACACAAAAAATTAGCATGTCAGGAAGAATTCTAGACCAGCACCTGATTCCCTGACTTGCTACATCTCTGAGTGCTTGGGAGGAGAGAGAGAGAGAGAGAGCGCACCTGTGTGCCTGGAAGTCATGATTGACTTCTGGCGACCCCTAGTGGGGTCTGGACGTTCAGAGAAGTGGCTTGCTATTGCCTGCCTCCGTGTTTCCGCCCTGGTATTCCTTGGAGGTCTCCGGCTCTACTGGTAGCAGGAGCTCCTTTGCATATTAGGCCACACACCCCCTAGTGTAGCCAATCCTCCAAGAGCTTACAGTAGCCCCAGTAGGAAGAACTCCGTAAGCTCTTAGAGGATTGGCTACACTAGGGGGGGGTGGCCTAATATGCAAAGGAGCTCCTGCTACCAGTAGAGCCCTGCGTTCTCTATCCAAGTACTTGCCAGGATTGGCCCTGCTTAGCTTCCGAGATCTGATGAGATCGGGCTTGCCCGGGTGATCCAGGGCAGTGCTTGGGAGTTTTGAGGGATATGCAATAGCGTTCAGTAGTCTAATCCTCCATGGACAGTCCAGAATAGTACAGTTTACACACAGATTCATCACTCCAATAAGAACGAGGCCCTAGCCTGAGCAGCTTTCTGATTATTTGGGTTCGTCTCCACGGTTTGTCACTTCACTGATTTGTCAGGTGTTTAATAAGTGAGCTCGCGGGGCACTTGCAGGGTGTTCCCTGAAAACCGCTCATGCAAGCAGCTCACACGGCTGCATCTTTGGCAGCAGACACTTCGTACTGTGCTTTCAGAGCACTCTCCGCGTTTGAAGCGGAATGCTGTCAGCCACTTTGAATGGAATATGAGAAAATGGGTTTTAAATAAAATAAAAATGTAATAGAGGCCCCAGTATTACAGATGTTGGAGTGGAGAGATAGCCTGAGGCCACAGCTGAGCTGAGATTTCCATGACAGTTTCTTATGTCCTCTTCAAGCCCAACACACAAGCTACAAAGCTGTGCAGGCTCTTAAGCCGTGTACTCCACTGCCCTTGTCCGGGAGGGGTTTAGAGATTCTTACAGTGACTCAGGATCACCATCCAGCCCATTTGTATTCATGAAGGGGATCCATATTAATTCCCAGGCATGTCTTTTCAAGACGAGTGTTGGTTAACTCAGAGTGCTCTGCCGAAAGCATTTTCCGTTCAAGTGCTTTTCTTGCAAAGAGGTCTGCGCAGACCCTCTGAAGATATGCCAGAGGCAGAATCCGGGGCCTTTTTAGTAGCCACAGCGGGCAACGAAGCCATAGGCAAAGTGCTTGACCAAACTGGGGCATGGCTGGATTGCAGTCACCAACAAAAGAGCAATAAGAATCATGTTGCAATCATGAGAGTGGAGTGTCACTATAGAGGAAGAAGAGCGAGTGATTCCCATATCGTATAGTGCTCCAGAGCTGGATACATTAAACAATGGAGCTATTTGCCAAGTTGGATAAATATGAAAGTAATATGTTGGGAGGTGATGGAGGAGGCAAGTCCATGGAAGTCTTTGGAGGAAGGGACAAGGAGTTTGTGTTAGACACAGGAGTAGACAGGAAACGAGTGTGTGGACCTAAGGGGGGCATCACATTGTCTGAATAACAAGATAGGTACATGCTTTAGGTAGCAGAATTCTTGATATAGCTGGGAGGATAGAGATGTGAAAATAGAATGCCAGAGAAGAAAATGTTGCAGGGATGAAGACGAAAGAACAGATTTTTTTTTTGCCATGTTGCAAGGAGAAAAAGGATTACTGGGTGGCAGTGTATTTAACTTTGTTAAAGAGGCAGCTGAAATTGCCTATAAAGGACAGAGAAGATAGTTCCTTCTCTAAGGCTGTGGTCTTACAAACAATTTGCCATGATATAGTAGTGTTACCTTTGGGGACTTAAAGAGCACGATCAGACAGCAACATCTGCCTTCCGTGCCCCAGTCATCGCCACCCCGTTCTGGAAGCGGAGTAATCAGGCACTAGGAAAAGTCTGGTGTTTACAGATATCAGCGCTTTCACCACGCATTTCCAGATATCTGAAGCCCCCTGGTGTGAGCTCAACCCTGTTGGGAAGTCTGATCACTCTGTTCTGTTTTCAGTCCCTGTTTTTTTTAGTCAGTTAGTGAGGGGCACGTAACAGCATCTTCATGCACACCAGCAAGCTTTCAACTGTCCTCTGAGGTCGGGGGGGGGGCAGGGCAGGCTGAGAAGCCTCCTTTGTCTTTTTTCATGCTGGTTCCTCTGCCTACAGCTTTGCAGCACACAGGGTAGGGAAGGGGTTAATTAAAAAGATGAGTTTTTTTTCAGAGGGGCAGAGGGGCCTCCTTCAGCTGTCAAAATGGAACCACTTTGAATAAGTGGTTATGTGCATATGCAAGCGGTGCTTTGAATAAGTGGTTATGTGCATATGCAAAAGATACATTAAAAAAAAGAAGAAGAAGCCACCCGACCACCCACTCCGGGTTGTCCCACAACAATAATCTGAAGAGTCAACCATGGGACGAGCATGCAGTGGGGCCACTTCAGGGTATGCTGTCTGGTCACCCCTTCCCACAGCAATTTAAACCTCCGCAAATAGAGGTGCCACCAGATTGTGCCAAGCCTCCAGTGTGACCACAGCCTAATACTCTATGTTTCCTAAATCCATGGCAAAGAAGTCTGTGGTTGTTCATACTGCAGTGCTCGAATGTACATGTCACTTGGACTCTTCTCTACTATGCAGAGGAATTCACTCTATGGTGCTTGCTATCATGATTTCCCTGGGGATTCCTTAAAGTAATGGCTTCTGTAAATAAAAGGCTGGAATCAAGATCTATCTTGTAATAGGACTGTGTTTGCCCAAAGGCTGGATGCGTGATCCCTTGGCTCCACTGTGTAAAAAGCTTTTTGTCTGTATAACATATTTTGGGAGAAGTCTAGCAAGCTCATCAGGTTGGATAAAAATTCAACAAATGATAAACAGGGTCCTATCCATATTGGAACCGGTCCATGTGAGAATTACCTGGTTGCTGACTGAAAACAGATACCCACTGCCTTTTTTTTAATCATGATCTGAATTTCACCATACTCCCAAGTTTCTCCAGCCCTGCTCGACTTCATTGGTTGCTACTTGTTAGCATATAGAGGCATGTAGAGAGTAGCAATATCACTTGTGCATTTTGGATTACTAGGTGTTACCGTAGTTGGGGTGAGTGAGAAAGCATCAGCCCCCCACCTGCCATCTAGTTCTATCCTGAGTCCAACTATCAACTACACCTCCTGTACTCTAGGCTCTGCCGCTTTGGACAGGCTCTGCTGCTTTGGACAGGGCTCACAGGAAAGAATGTGTCTTCATTCAGAATGTTCCTTGAATATAGAAACCTGGACTCTCAGGAAGAGGAATTCTAAACTAAGCTTTTTTCCTGACATCAATGTTGTCTGAATTGAAAGATTATTTTTTTAACTGAGGAGTGTTCCATTATCTCGAAGGCCTTAAATAGTACAGGCCAGACATTCTGCTTTGTGGTTTGCAGTATTGTAGCTCGGACACAGGTTTCATTCCTTCAGTTGTAGCATTGTCAGGTACTCAAAGGTCACCTGCTCTCTTTAGTTCCTCTACCCAAAAGCTGTCAGAGAAGCGTCAGCCTTATGGCAACTCCTAGTAACATTTAAACTGAGATTTCTAGGAGGAACAAAAAGACTAGACTGAATACCCAATAATACCCAACATGGGGCCCATAGATTCCATATTACCTACTAGTGTATTTCCTGTTGCCAATTTGCTTCTTTCCCAAAACATATCTTAGAAGAGAAGAAGAAGAGATTGGATTTATTCCCCGCCCTTCACTACCCAAAGGTGTCTCAGAGCGGCTCCTTTCCCTTCCCCTCCCCACAACAGATACCCTGTGAGGTAGGTGGGGCTGAGAGAGCTCTGACAGAAACTGCTCTTTCAAGGACAGCTCTTATCAGAACTATGGCTTGCCCAAGGTCATCCAGCGGGTGCAAGTGGAGGAGTGGGGAATCAAACCTGGTTCTCCCAGATTAGAGTCCGTGCACTTAACCACTACACCAGACTGGCTCTCTCCCAAAGCAAAGAGCCAATACTGGTGCTGTATCAGAAGATCTCCAGAAGGCATCCCTTGCAGGGAGCACTCATTCAGAAATAGCTGGTCCAATCATAGATGGACACTTGGCATTTAATTTCCAAACATTTTGTAATTGCTGTACCCTTGTCTGCCATTTTATTATTGGTTTCACCTCCCATGGCAGGCACCCAATACCAATCTTCAATGTTTTAAAAGTACTCATTGGCAGGGGTCTTTTGGGGCCAGAGCGCACCGGAGCGCTGCTCTGGCAGCCCAGGAGCTGGCACAAATGGCTGCAGCCTGTTGTCAGCCTCCCAGGGCCCGCGCTGGAGCTCTGCGGCCCCGGAAAGGCCCGAAGACACACGTCGTTGGCCTTCCGGGGCCCGCAATGGAGCGCTGCAGCCCTGGGAAGGCCTGAGGAGGCCCGGCATCGGTGTCCTGGGGCCCCTAGTCAGGTTAGCCACAATGTATTTTACCCTATGGCATGGCCTCCTGTTGCAGCTTGGGAGGGAAGAGATATTTGGACCCTCTGAGTCAGGAGGTATTTGAGGGGAGAGGTTTGTGAGGAGAAAGGGAGATGGAAGCCACCTGAGGAGGAGAGTCCTGTGCAGAGAACAGTGTAGCCAGGTGAGGAGCCTAAAGAAGATCGGAAGCAACACCAAGAGCCCCAAGAGAGCAGCGGCAGCACCACAGAGAGGCAGCCAAGTGGCAGGAATGTTTGATAGAGACTTGTACAAGGCCTCAGAGAGACAGCGGATTGGACCTGCCTCAATTTTCCAACAGCAGAATAGAACTTGCCTGTCTTTCCACTCCCTATGCAGCCTGCTGATTTCCACAAAATGCTGCTCCTGGGGGGACAGGGGTCCTGAGGAATATCATGAAGGGGAGGGGTCTGCAGGAGGAGGAGACTGGATTTATACCCCGCCCTTCACTTGGAATCTCAGAGTGGCTTACAATCTCCTTCCCTTCCTCTCCCCACAACAGACACCCTGTGAGGTAGGTGGAGCTGAGAGCGCTCTCATACATAGGCTTGCCAAGTCCCCCCGGGGGGCAGGGAAAACCCCACCCCAGAGGCCCGTTCCCCGCCGCCGGCGGATCGGGCTCCGGGGAGAACCCCACCCTGACGTGCGCGTCACCTGGAAGTGACGCAACCACGCCGGGCACGCTGGGGGCGGCCATCCAAGGGAAAACTCTATGGTGCCTGGCGTCATCCGTCCCCAGCGTGCCCGGCGTCGTCACGTCACTTTCAGGTGATGTGCTTGCGGCGCGCACGCTCCGGACGCCGGACGGGAGACCCCGCTCCAGAGGAATTTAGACTTGGCAACCCTGCTCATAGAACTGCTCTTGAGAGAACAGCCTTGTGAGAACTGTAGCTGACCCAAGGTCACCCAGCAGCTGCATGTGGAGAAGTAGGGAATCAAACCTCACAGGGTCACCATAAGTCAGCTGTGACTTGACGGCACTTTCCACCACTGCTGTCTCTCTCAGAGATGGAAACAGAAGATGGGAGGTACTGCTCTGGGCCTTTCCCCCCGAAGTCCATGATTTTAACCACTAAACCAAACTGTACAACAAAGAGGCAATCAGCAGAAATTGCCAATTCAATCTGGATCCAACCCAGTCAAAGACTCTATCACCTCTACTGCTCCAACTTTAAATTGTGTTGCTTAAGTTTGGGTTTTATAAACTGTGTCCTGTTTTAACTACCTGTCCCTCCTTGTTGAATAACCCCTGTTTGTATTTTGCTTTATACTTGTGAATGGTAAAGGGTGATTGTAAGATCTGGGGAGTGGCTTTGAAATTGTATTTTCCATTACTTTGCCTACCGAGAATTGCCCCCCTTGGTTTGGAGTAATGGAAGCCAGTGAGCTGGAGACATTGCTACTCCCTTTTTTTTTTCACTCACACATCTTTCCATTAATCATCCAGATCCCATATTTTCTTCCCTCAACTGTGGTTGGTGGGGGCAGGGGTCGTTTCATAGAAAAAGAGCTAGGGAACTCATTCGCATAACTCATTAGCATATGCCACACCCCCTGACATCACTGGAAGTGTGTCATAAGGCCACACACCCCGCCCCCAACGGTCCCGGCAGCCGCCGACAGCCTTGCAGCTCCACTGCCGAGCCCCATGAGGGGCCCGGCGGTGGACCTGCAGGGCCGGCGGGAGTGCAAGGAAGCCCCGCAAAGGCCCTCCCTGGCCCCAGGCAGGCAGGGGTGGGGAGAGGCAGGGAGGAAGCAACTTACCCTCCCTCTTCTCCTGCCTCCTCCTGGCTGAATGAGGGCCAGAAGCGGGGCGGCCGGAAGCAGGGGGCGGGACTTCGTCATGTGCCCCGCCCCCCATACCTCACCCGGGGGAACTGCGATCCCCCGCGATCCCCCCCGAAATGACCTCTGGGTGGGGGAAAGCGGGGTTGCATGTAGAACTGCATTTGTGCATACGCATCCACTGTTAACCTTGCCTCTTTCATCTTCCCTGTCCCCTTTGGCCTCCTCTCCTATTCAAATCTATATTGTAAGCAGTTCAGGACAGGGACCCATCTTTTTGCTTGTTACTCTCTATAAAACAGCACACACACTGATGGTGCAGTAAGAACAGACCACAGCTCAACTGTGAATGGCACTCCGCCCCCTCCCTCCACACATAAACTCCCATCCGGACAAAACCATTTCAGCTTCATAAACACTGCAAAAGGTCATTGATCCACGCTACATGTATACTTGGCAAAGCGGATGCAAAGAATCCATAATGGAACCGTTCGGATTCCTTGAAATTGCCATACACAGAGAGATTGTCGGCAGTTAGTAAACACATCCTTAATGGAAGCATTGATCCTGATTGTCCGTGAAAGCAGAGTTATTATTACAGCAATCTGTAAACTACTGATGGTCAATACCCAGTACAAAGTTTGCTTAAAAGTGCTAAAGGTTTGCAGTTAGGCCAGTGGCTAAATATATCACATAATCACATAACCAGCTTTAATTTGCACATAGCTGATTATGAATGACATTTCTGTGTTGTCCCCTGAAGACTTAGGTGAACTACAAGGCCTGCACACTTCCTCATGTACAGGAATTCTTCTCCAAACACACATTCACGAATCTGGGCTGTTCTTCTGCAAATGGCTAACAAAACGGTCCTGATTGTTTCCGGAATGGATTTGGGCAGTCCTATTGATCCCCAGTGTCTCAGTTCTGCAAAGTGCTTCACTTTTAAAGCTGATTGCACACAACCAAGGCGGATCTGCAATGGCAGGCACATCAGCAGTTGAATAAGAAACTGATGAGCCATGGTTACCCCTATGACAAATGTGTCCAAGGTTAATCATCCCAAATAAGTGAGATCACTTTTCACTGAGGCAGAAATAGCTCAAAAATATAGGGAACACATGCCCTGACCTAGATAGCCCAGGCAAGCCCAATCTCATCAGATCTTGGAAGCTAAGCAGGGTCGACTCTTGCAAGTGCTTGGATGGGAGACCTCCTTGGAATACCAGCAGTCAGGAAACAGGAGCAGGCTTTATTCAGCCACCACTCTGAATATCCTCCAGGCCTCCAGTTGGGATCAGTCACCAGAGGTCACCATGACTTCCAGGTGCACACACACTCACATGCACACATACATGCACATATAAAAATACTAAAAGTATATATAGGGAAGACATCATACATCCATAGCAGACGTCTTGGTTCAATGAAAACTAATCACTTTCTAACTTTGGATAGAAAGTCAGCAAAGGTAGAGAGGTCTGTATATAATCAGAAATTTCTCACAGTCCTACATGATAGCATCAATCAGGAGTGAAAGTAACCTAATACAGGCCAGTGCAGAGTACCAGTAAGAAAACACCCAAAGCGGTATCTCCCATTGTCTGCTTCCAACTCTGAGGGGTGACATGATCAAGGTTTATAAGATTATGCATGGGATAGAGCAAGTAGAGAAAGAAGTACTTTTCTACAGTACAAGTGCTCGTGGGCGCTCAATGAAATTGCTGAGCAGTCGGGTTAGAACAGATAAAAGGAAGTACTTCTTCACCCAAAGAGTGATTGACATTGGAATTCACTGCCACAGGAGGTGGTGGCAGCCACAAGCATTGACGGCTTCAAGAGGGAATTGGATAAATATATGGAGCAGAGGTCCCTCAGTAGCTATTAACCACAAGGTACGGACAGGAACTCTCAGCCTGGGGCAAGTGATGCTCTGTATTCTTGGTGCTTGGGGGGGGGGCAACAGTGGGAGGGCTTCTAGTGTCCTGGCCCCACTGCTGGACCTCCTGATGGCACCTGGTATTTTTGACCACTGTGTGACAGAGTGCTGGACTGGATGGGCCATTGGCCTGATTCAACACTGGCTTCTCTTATGCTCTTATGAGAGAGACAGTGGTGGTGGAAAGTGCTGACTTATGGCTACACCATGGGGTTTTCAAGGTAAGAGATGTGCAAAGGTAATTTGCCATTGCCTGCCACCGCGTCATGACCCTGGTATTCCTTGGAGGTCTCCCATCCAAATACTGGCCAGGGCAGACCCTGCTTAGCTTCCAAGATCCGACGAGATCAGCCTAGCGTGGGCTATTCAGGTCAGGAGGGAGAGAGAGTGAGAGAATACAAATCAGGAATTTAGCAGTGCCGTCTCTAGGGCCATTATGTCCTTCTAAGTCCATTGAAGTCAACGGGCTCAGAAGGGTGTAACTCTCCTTCAATTGTACTGTAAGCTACTTTTATCTCTGCCATTAACAAATGAAGCTGTCTTGTATACAATGAAACCAGTGGTCACGCACAGCTATTGGTTCTCCAAGGTCTTTTCCCTACCCTGCTTCAGTTTTCTGACATCCTGTTAGCTAGAGAGGCCAAGGACTGAACTTACATTCCTCAAGGCTGGAGGGAAAGTGTGGTAAGCTGGTACAGATGGGGGCAGTCTCAGGCAATGGGCAACAGGTGCAGCTGCTCTGGGCCCTGTGCTGGAGTGGCCCCCAGGACCGAACAATGGGGTATAAGCAGAGAAACAGCAGGCTACCACTACTGCCACCAGCACCCAGCTTGTTTGGGGCTCGGACCACCCACTCACGGTGACAGTCACTAATGCCTGTCCTGTCCAGGGCTTGGGCAGTCAGCTTCTGGCGATGATCCCCCCTGCCTTGCACGGGGCAAGGGCTTCCTTTTCCTTGGTCCCAATGGGGGGCAGCCCCCCCCCCCAGCAAGGAGGCAATGATTCTGCGGCCCTATCCAGGACTTTTGCCCAGGGTCCCAGAATCACTCAGAACACCCCTGAATACAGGCCAGTACAGAGTACCTGGAGGAAAGTGGATGGACCGGAACCTCCCACCTTCTGCTTCGAGAGACATAGTGCCAGTATCAAATGTGAGTTATTTGTAGCCTAGCCTACATCACAGGACTGTTGTGAGGATAAAACAGGGAGTTATACACATTGACCTGAGGTCTTTGCAGGAAGGATGGGATAAAAAGGTGAGGAACGGAATAAAAAAGTATAATAATCTATGGTGCACATACTTTATTAGCCGATTGACTTGCACCCTGCTTTTATTTATTTATTTTATTAGATTTTTATCCTGTCCCTCCCCCAGAATGGGGTGGCTCACAAGATAACAATCTACTAACAATAACAAAACTATAATTCCAATAAAATCCAATATAAAAATCGACCCACGGCAAACGACTAAACTTTGCTGCTGAGTTAAATGCTCATTTTATGGCTTAATATTTTAATTGTTTTACATTCCTAACCATTGCCGGTTTTTATTATTATTCGCCCCGTGATCTATTTTAATACTGCTGCTTTGCTGAATTGTTTAATCCTAGTTTGTCTTATTACCAGAATGATCATTATTATTGGGTGATGTTTCCTTATTGTTCTTATAGAAACCAAAAGCCATCTTGGTAGCTGCTACATCGAGAGCAGAGGATACAAATGTTTTAAATAAGGCTGGCAAAGGCGTGCAAGGAATTAGAATGGCAGCGGCTATCATATCACCTGCTGTTACTCAGGAGCTTCCCCCCACTAGTGAAAATTCAGACTTACATACATTAGAGAGCTAAAGCTCTTGAAACATTCAGTACTTCTTGTAATATTATGCAATTCACAGTGGGACAGTGAAAAGGAGAATACAGCCTTAGACAGCCGAAGAAGCAGCTTGCCGCATGGGTGGGCTGCGATTTTCAGTTCCCGGGAAAGTAATGGGTATTTAAGCCTTCTACAGACCACATTACACACCATAAATTCAATGCATGTAGAGAAGAAGTGGACACAATCATGCTGGCCCCGCCACCACCCATGCACAACCGTCAGCTCGTAAGCATGGAGTCCAGGTGTGCAGGAAGTGGATGCCATGGGATCATATGAAAAAGTAGCATTCCTGATCAGGGCCTGGAGGTCTCCCAGAAGCACAGTTCATCTGCAGGCTACAGAGATCTGTTCCCCTGGAGAACATGGCACCTTTAGAGGGTGGACTCTGGACTCATCCCTGCTTGAGCTCCCTCCTCAAACTCTGCCCACCCCAGGGTCCACCCCCAAATCTCCAGGAATTTCCAAACTTGGAGTAGTCAACCCTAACCCTCAATCACACATGTGTGGGGTGCACCTTTAAACTGCCATTCCCCACAGCAGCTTCCTCGTACAGTAACACACCCAACCCAAAGTGGCTTCACAAAATAAGCAAGTGTGCCCTTTACTCTTAGCTGCAGTGCACCAATTAAAAATTGGTCTACCAACAAAAGCTTCAGTTACTGAAAGTTCTCAGACTCCATGAAAATTAACACCACCAGAGCATTTGAGGATAGCCCAGTTAATAACTCAGTTGTTTCCTGTTTCTACTGTGTGTACTGCCTGTTTCTCTCCTTCTCTCTCATTTAAGGAATTTATTACAAACCCAGTTAATAACTCAGTTGTTCCCTGTTTCTACTGTGTGTACTGTCTGTTCTTCTCTCTCATTTAAGGAATTTATTACATTTTGTCCATACCAGGAAGGGAGGCTGGCATGGACAAAACCCTAAAGGCAGATGTCACATACATGATCATTTATTTATTTTATTAAGAGCATTTAAAGATCGCCTTTCATATTATATAAATTTAAATAAAGCAATCGCAGGAACTGTTAAAACAGTGCACCACTCGTTGTTGTTTTTTAAAGTCCAGAGGAAAAGATCCACAACTTACAAATAATACAGGGTCGGTCATACCTAAAATCATAACCTATATATTCAAATACTGAACTCTCCAAAGGTTGCAGTAAATAAAAATGTTCGACTGCTAACCTTCTTAGCGTCCTGTAGAAGACATTTTCAAAGAGCGGATGCTGAAACAGAAAAAGGTCTTCTTTTAAGCTCTCAAAGACCAACCCTGGAGAGAGGAGGGAATACTTAATAACACCTTCTGACTTGACCTCAACTGGCACTGGGGTTTATATGGAGAAAGAGGGTCACTGGTCTGAATCGTGCAAGGTTTTGGAGGTAAGTACCTGCAGCTTGAAACAAAGTCAGAAGATCAGCAGCAGCCAACGCAGTCAGTAAAAGAGTCATCTGAGCATTCTGAAAACAACTGGTGCCTGTCAGTAACTGTGCCACCACATTCTACATCCCTTGAAATTCTGAAATCGTCTTCAAGGGCTGCCCCATGTAGACTGTGTTACTGTAATCAAGTCTAGATGTTACTGATGGATGGATCCATATAGTAAGCTCAGGTAAGTCCAGAAGAATCATAGAATCAAAGAGTTGCAAGGGGCCATACAGACCATCTACTCTAATCCCCTGCTTAATGCAGGATCCGCCTAGAGCATCCCTGACAAGTGTTTGTGCAGCCGCTATTTCAGGACTGCCAGTGAGGGGGAGCTCACCACCACCCTAGGCAGCTGATTCCACTGTTGAACAAGTCTTACTGGAAAAAAGTTTTTCCTAATATCCAGCCGGTATCTTTCCGCCCTTAATCTATATACTAATACTGAAGTCGCCCCCTTGCGTGCGGATACTTATTTCCGCACATCGGGGGCACCTGGGGGGGAGGGAGATTTTCGTGCACACTTGAGGCAGTCCCCAGGTGTGCACAAAAATCTGAAAAGTTGGAAAAAATATCGGGGGGATACTTAAATCCCCCCAAAAGTAAAAGAGCGTCCCCTGCGCATGCGCAGGGAATGCTCTGTGAACTGCCTCGCCGCCGCCACAGCGGACAGTAGGGCGGGAGAAGGCTTGCGGTGGCTGTCGACACAATGAGTCTCCACAAGACAATACAACTCATAGCGAAGCACACACACACACACCGCCCTCCCAGCAGCGTACTTACTTCCCTCCCCTGCTGCCACTGTCAGCCCTTCTGAGATCGCTGCCTTAGCCATGGCGAGCACCCGCAACAAGCCCGCTTGGTGGTGGTGGCGGCGGCAGCAGCGCCCCGATGCCTCAAAGGCATGAAAGAAGGTGAGCGGGCACCCAGGGCAAGCACCGACACTGCTTCAGCTAAAAGGGGCGAGCTGGCAGAGGAAGGGAGTGAGAGAGAGAACGTACGACCAGCTTGCGATCCACCACCAGGGAGCACCTCAGCGCCGCCTCCCGGCTTCCCTTCTCGCGAGAGAGGCCAGGAGAAAGAGGTAGGTGGCCAGACTAGGCCCATTTAAGATTGGGAGGCTTGGGGGGGTCACTTGCGGCTGTATGGAGGAGAGTTGCTAGGCTGACCGCCCCACCCGGTACGTTCCCGTGGTCACCCCCTGCCTCGACCTACCTCAGGCAGGCCGATGAGGTCAGACGTGCGAGGCTTGATGAAGAGTGCCTCTCGGCATGAGGCACTGCAGCGCCTGCTGAAATGGCCTTTTCCCCTCACTCCACTATTAAGAATATTTATGATGCGCTCTCCTGTAAGTAAGCTCCATTGAGATAACCATCCCGCAAGTTTCTTGCGGGTCTCCACTTGTCTATATACTAATAGCGAAGGCACCCCCTGCGCGCGGATATCTAAATCCACACATCAGGGGCACCTGGGGGGCAGGGAGATTTTCCTGCGCACATGGGGCAATGCCCAGGTGTGCAGAAAAATATGAAAAGTTGGAAAAAATATTTAAATTACCTAAAAAGTAAAAAGTAAAAGAGCGTTCCCTGCACAT
>NW_015169254.1:0-1105 GCF_001447785.1 Gekko japonicus | reverse complement strand
GGAGCTCTTCTCCGCGGGTACCCTTTCTTGTCCTTATTCTATTTTCTCCAGGGTCTCAGACAGCGGTTTTTATATCACCTACTTCCAGATCCTTTTTTAACTGGAGATGCCAGGAATTGAACCAGGGATCTTCTGCAGATAGCTCTACCACTGAGCCATAGCACCTCTCCTAAGCAGAAGATGAGAGATCTTGTTCACCAAACAGGAGAGTAAGTTTAGGCTTTGGTACAACTGAGGCAGAACTAGACATAACATGGATTACAGGATTACCACCAAAACTAGCAACCCAGTATCAAATTCTACCACCTCTCCATAAAATGTCTACTTTAGGAAATATGGTGTTGCCACAATAAGTGATCAATTCCGTAAAAGCAGTTGTTCCGCCCTTGGTCTCCCGTTTCCCCCAATTGTACTGCTCAATTTCCTACTATTTGCTGCGCGGCCACATTTTTGACCTGCATCTCCCCCCGATTTAACTTTAACTACAAAGAGAGGAACAAGAATGAAACATATGGCTGTCATTTTCCATGGCAGTGCTGTGATCAGCTTCATGTCTAGCTGTGGCCTCTGTGGCAATGATTATTTTCATGTAGGAATGCAGCAATAAACCACTAGTTTCGATTTCCAATGTGGATCTTATTGTTCAACTAGTCTGAGCAATTATCCAAAATCATCTTTATGTCCAGTTCTATGTAATTTGTTTTTTCTGCTGGGGGGAAAAAATAAGCAACAAAAGCACACATAAATATTTGCACAAGCCTAGCAGAAAAGAGGAAATGCAGGTGGATGTGCATCACAGGGCCTATGAAAACGCGCTGGATATCTGCCAGTGTCAGACTGTGCTCAACAGAACACACATTCCAATTATCACAACTAGTTAACGCGGAGGCCATTATACTGTGCGTATACTGTGCAGCTGCTCGGGGAAAGATGGAAATCAGGAAATCTGTATCTCTCTAGTCCTTTTCAGACATTACATCCATGTGTACAGAGAGGCTCCCAAACGTGTGTGGATCCTACCGATATGTGCAATCACCATGTTGCACAAACGGGAAATGACTGGGTTTTGCACACGGGTACTTCAGTCCCAGTGAGCTGACCAGCA
>NW_015169253.1:261102-263495 GCF_001447785.1 Gekko japonicus | reverse complement strand
CACAAATACCTCCCCCTCACACACACCCATAGAATAATCATAGAATGTTAGAGTTGGAAGGGACCTTGCAGGTCATCTAGTCCAACCCCCTGCACTCTGCAGGAGCATAGCTGAAAGAAGATGACAGAAACCCTCCAGGATCCCTGGCCAAACTGGCCTGGAGAAGAATGGCTTCCTGATCCCAAAGTGACGACCGGCATTTCCCCGGGCCTGTAAGAAAGGGCCACGAGAACTGAGCACTGAGGCAGCCCTTCCTGCCCTCCCTCTCAGGATCGGCCGAAGTTAACTGGAGGAGTTTATTGGGTATTGTAAATAAGAAGCGGGGGACTGACCAGTTATGAAGGTGCACAGAGAGTTTATATAGTTATAAAGGTGAATATATACAGAGATATTTACAGGCTATTGAACAGCATGTCGTGCCTTAGTCTATGAGAACTGAGTCCCCATCAGCTTACTAAGCTGATAGCTATTATGCTAAACCCCAGCCAATCTCTAACTAGGTGATGTAATCACTAACTCTAACAAGACCTGAAAGAGCAACACCTGCTAGAATACACCTGGCTGTAATTACATGATTAGGAGCATGACAGCTAGGTCTGACAAACAGATCAAACTGATCTATAGTAACTGCTTGCTACCTCTATCACTCTGACATATATCTCAATAGAGTTTGTTGCCCCCCCCCCAGAGGAGGGGGGAGGCAGCTGCAAGCCTGAATTGTTTTTTTTTTAGAAGTGTTAGACAAATCCACAGGCCGTTGGTCCACCAGAGTTGAAGAGCCCCAACCGGCTCAATCAGAACTCCCCATTCAGAGGGAATGCAACATTCGTGCCCAGTGCTGGAGTTAATGGGAAAGGAATAATTGCCACCATTACTTCCTTCTTTGGAACGCTATAGAACTCTGGGGAAGATTTTATCCTGACATTCCCAGCACTAAATCAAAATAATTTCCCTTGGAACTTTGGCACCCAGCGTGATGCGAAGGAAGGCTAGAAGACGGAAGTCCGCTCTCTGACCTTTGGATACACTGCTTCTTTTCAAGGTTAGACGGTTAGTGCGGTTTTAGCCTCTGAGGATGAAAGAGGGAGAGCAGGTGAGGCGGTACCTTTGGAGTGAGAGACAAAGGCAAAGCTTTGCGGCTGCACAGAACTCCCCTGGAGCTCCGTGGCTGCTTCACGCTTTACCACAGCGACCAGCAGCAGGAGTTGACCGCTAGGAGCCCCGAGCCCCCGTCTGGCTCTGCCACGGCCAGGATTTTTCACCGAGCCGTGCACCAGCTCGAAGCATGTGGCCAGTCTGCATGAACACCCTTGCGCTGTGATTTGCATGTGGCTGCGCCGTCGGACCCCCGGACGCCGCGGTGTGCACCGCTTCCACCCCCTGGGTGCTTCCGCTGTGCCGATGTCAGCTGGCACTGCGATGCCTCCCTGCAGACAAGCAGTTGTGTCCGTCGCGGGAGACAGACAGTCTGTCCATTCCTCAACAGCGCTTCTGCGGGACGTGTCAGCACTTGTGGCTGTTCAACGGTGTCCTCCCCCGTTAGCAAGGCCAGGACCTGAACTGCAGAGCGCCTGGGGCAGGGAGCGAAGGAGCGGAGGGTTCATTTCCTTCCTCCCAGCCACGGATTTACTTGCCGGGCTGACGTCATGGCTGTGTTGACTTTCCCCGAGCCCTTCCTGTTCGCAAAAGCCTGCATGTTGCATTCTCCAGGGATGAGGTAACTGTTGCCTGCTTTGTATATCTGTTCCCATGGAAGTGTGAGACAACAGAAGGGCTCCAGAAACCGGGTGGGGGGTCGGCTGACCTTTGGTAAGGCGGGTGAGCTATCGGCAGGGAGGTGCGCCACGGAACAGCCTCCAGGACGGGGCTGACGGGAACTTTGCCACCTTGACTCCCTCTCTTGATCCAGTGTCATTGCCTGGATGCCCTGCCAGGAAACTTGAGGACCGGGAGCCTCTCACTCGGATTTCAAAATATTCAGAACTCCCCCCCCCCCCAGGCGTAATTAGAAGGAGATTATTTTTAAGGGGGTGGGACCACGGTTCCCGCTAGAAGGAGATTATTTTTAAGGAGTTGGGACCAGTGTTCCCTCTAAGCTGAGTTAGTGTGAGCTAGCTCACAGTTTTTTAGCCTCCGGCTCACACATTTTTGTCTCAGCTCAGGAAGGAGGGCTCCAGAGCAAGCTAATTTCTGCGGCACCCAAATGGCTCACTCACAGCTTTAATGCCAGCAGCTCACAAGGTAGAATTTTTGCTCACAAGACTCCACAGCTTAGAGGGAACATTGGTTGGGACACAGTTTGGAGCGTCTGTGATTATTAAGAGGCCTGGTCGGTCCACCGTTACTTTCGTGGAAACCTGATCGGGCTGTTGGGACAATTGTCCCCAGGAAGG
>NW_015169253.1:260758-260879 GCF_001447785.1 Gekko japonicus | reverse complement strand
CGGGGTGAAGTGCGCGGACTCTAATCTCGGAGAACCGGGTTTGAATCCCCACTCCTCCGCATGCAGCTAGCTGGGTGATCTTGGGCCAGGCACAAGTTGTCTCAGAGCTGTTTGGTGGAGT
>NW_015169253.1:256039-257443 GCF_001447785.1 Gekko japonicus | reverse complement strand
AGGAGTTTGTAAGCCGCTCTGAGACACCTTTGGGTAGTGAAGGGTGGGGTATAAATCCAGTCCCCACCTCCTCCACCACCACCACCACCAGTTTGGTGTAATGGTTAAGTGCGCGGACTCTAATCTGGGGGAACCAGGCTTGATTCTGGGGAAGGGAAAGGAGTTTGTAAGCCGCTCTGAGACACCTTTGGGTAGTGAAGGGTGGGGTATAAATCCAGTCCCCACCTCCTCCACTACCACCACCACCAGTTTGGTGTAATGGTTAAGTGCGCGGACTCTAATCTGGGGGAACCAGGCTTGATTCCCCGCTCCTCCACTTGCACCTGGCTGGATGACCTTGGGCAAGCCGTAGTTCTGGCTCAGCTGTCCTTGAAAGGCAGTAAACCTATGAACAGCAGTGTCCAGGAGGCAACATTAGGGGAAGGCGTCAGGCCCTGGGCCCTGTTTCTTGTCCTTCCAGAGTAACGAAGGGCCATGGGGTATAAATCCAATCCTCTCCTCCTGGTCCTCCCTTTAAAAGGGGGTTAGACAGAGTCAAGGAGGAGAGGGCTATCGGTGGCTACTAGCCATGGTGACTAAAGAGAACCTCCACATTCAAAGGCAGTAAACCTATGAACAGCAGTGTCCAGGAGGCAACATTAGGGGAAGGCGTCAGGCCCTGGGCCCTGTTTCTTGTCCTTCCAGAGTAACTGGTTGGCCGCTGGGTGAGACCATTTGCAGGACTGGATGGACTACTGGTCTGATCCAGCAGGGCTCTTCTGATGTTCCAGTTTTGGAGTTTTTCAACAGAAGTGACATATAAGTGAGGGGAGCGAAACCCTGCCTCTTCCCCCCTCCATTGCCTTCAGCACTTTTCTTTCAGCCCAGCTCACTGCCAGTACTGGAGTCAGGCTGGGGTGTGTGTGGAATCTTTAAAAGCAGCAGAACGCATTGAACTAAGGACAGACATATGTGGATTCCCCACCCCACCCCCTTTCTGTCTCGTCTGCCCCTGGACAGACATATGTGGATCCCCCACCCCCTTTCTGTCTCGTCTGCCCCTGAGAAATCTCCCGGCCTAATTCCTCTGTTGGCGCCGAACTGTATGCCTTTATTAATTTCTTCCTTCCTTCCTCCGACGCCACTACAAACCTCTACCGGCCTCCCTACCCCTTTTCCGTATGCTCCTCCCGGGCAGTCTGTCGTCCCGCATTGAACTAAGGACAGACATATGTGGATTCCCCACCCCACCCCCTTTCTGTCTCGTCTGCCCCTGAGAAATCTCCCGGCCTAATTCCTCTGTTGGTGCCGAACTGTATTCCTTTATTAATTTCTTCCTTTCTTCCTCCGACGCCACTACAAACCTCTGCCGGCCTCCCTACCCCTTTTCGGTGTGCTCCTCCCGAGCAGTCTGTCGTCCCCCAC
>NW_015169253.1:255592-255741 GCF_001447785.1 Gekko japonicus | reverse complement strand
ACAGGCGTTAAAGCTGTGAGCCAGCGATTTGGCTGCTGCATAAATGAGTTGGCTCTGGAGCCCTCCTTAAGAACATAAGAGACGCCAATGTTGGATCAGGCCAAAGGCCCATCCAGCCCAACACTCTGTGTCACACGGTGGCCAGAAAT
>NW_015169253.1:255422-255579 GCF_001447785.1 Gekko japonicus | reverse complement strand
TCGGCCTGCCGGCTGTGTCCCCTCTAAGCTGCGGAGTCTTGTGAGCAAAAATTCTGCTTTGTGAGCTACGGGGGTTAAAGCTGTGAGCCGGCGTTTTGGCTGCTGCATAAATGAGATGGCTCTGGAGCTCTCCTTAAGAACATAAGAGACGCCAACG